>NW_005842876.1:299151-307194 GCF_000455745.1 Alligator sinensis
GTAAGTAAATAATCTTTTCAATCAACCATTACGCCTCCGTGACTGATTCTAGCTTGAGCGTACTACTCCACCCCGCGACTTTTCTCTGGCCCCGCATGCCCAGGCTGCCGGCCACAGCCCGCGTGCACACAGACGGGCCCGGCTCGTGCCCAGCGAGGACGGGACCGGGAGCCGGCCCGCACAATACCCACTTAAAATAATCACACTTAACCATCACAGCACAGATTAGGTATTGAATACTTGCAGAGACAAATTATTCATAAAGTTAAAAAAAAGAGCAAAAAAGAAAATAATGGGCTAAATGAGTTGACTCCTGCCAACTCTATGCTTGGCACAGAGTGTTGCTATACTACATACTATGCTATCTGCTAGTACCTAGGTCAACAGGCATACGCTTCAGACCAGCAGAAGTGAGCTTTTACCAGTATACTTTATTCCAACCCCCTGAAATATACTAAGTTATACTATTTCCACCAGCCAAAAGAACAGTTTTACTGATATAAGCTGCATCCATGGCAACGGTTTCACCAGCACAAATCCATTCAGGATGGGCTCATCCCCATCACACCCTTGTTATACCACCAAGACTGTTATGTAGTCCTGGCCTAAATTGTTCATTACAAACTGTTCCCTCAGCTCTAACAACAACCTAGTAGACTCTCAGTTGGAATCTATTTTTAAGTGAAATAACTGAAATCCCACACACAAGACATCTGAATATAATATTGACTTTTGGATTGCTATTTTAATGACATGGTAAAGTAACATGAATACAGATGTGTTATTCAGAAAAAAATTGATATATTTCTGTCACTGAAAAGGCATCATGGAATTCTTTTGACTGTAATAAGTGGAGACCCTGGTTTTCTCTGTTTAAAAAATCCCAAATTCTCTGATAAGATATTCAAAATTCTCTGATTAAAACCCCCAAATGCTAGTTTTTCTATAATTAAAAAGAAACACCACTCTATATGTAGATATACAGATCAATTGATCGATCTATAAGTATCAGTTGAACACAATGTTTTATTGATATATTTAAAATTGTAAAGCAATTTGGAAGCCTACCAGTGCCTCAATTATTACAATAAAATAAATTCTAAAAATCTATATATTTTAGTGTTTGATTTTGGCTTTTTTATCAAAGAAAATCAGAGCTCCCTCCTGCCCCTCTTGTTCACTAGGATGTGGGTCCAGCTGCAGCTCTCCTCCTACTGCTTTGTGGCTCTGAGCAGCCCTGATATACTGGTGCCCTGCTCCTGCCCATGCTGTTGCCCCTCACTCCCAAGCCACAGACCACCCAGCCCTGCTGGTTCCCCTCACTCCCAACCCACAGCCCCCTGGCCTGGCCATTGCCCCTTACTCCCAACCTACAGCCCCCGCCCCTTCCAGTACCCCTCAATTCTGACCCACAGGCCCATAGCCTTGCAGATGCCTCTCACTCCCAACCCAGAGCTCCCCACTCCCCCAGTCCTCCTGATGCCCCTCACTCCTGGCCTGCAGTCCCCCTATCCCTGCCAGGGCACCTCACTCCCAACCTGCAGGCCACTGCTGCTCTCCAGTCTTGCTGAAGGGGGCACCCAGCTGCCAGGGCTGCAAGACCTGGTCACTGCATCCTGCCCACTTTCTATTCTGTGGCATCAACCATGGGCAGCACAGTCAGAGCAGAGTGCAACCCATGGAAGCCAAGGGTGGGGGTGGATGCAGGCTGCCTTTTGTGGGGCTTGGGTCTCCCTGCCCTGCTGCCCTCCCCTTGGGGACCTCCACAGCCCAGCAGGCAGAACATAGAGTGGGATGGGGAGTCTCACTGCTGCTGCCACCAGTGCCGAGAGCCCTGTGCCAGCTATGCTGCCACAGCAAGGTGTCCCATGCCCCCCAGCAGCAGCAGGGGTAGCAGCACGGAGTTGTACCCTCCCTCCCCACCCCCCACTGCTGCACAGGACTCCCAGTGGTGGTGGCAGTAGCACCAAGCCTCCCTGCCCTGCTCTGACCTCCTGTGCTGGATCCTGCCTATTGGCCTACAGAAGTCCCCAGGGGGAGGGCAGCAGTCAACCTGCATCCTCCCCTACCCTGTGCACAAATCTGTGAGGTCATGTCTTCCAATGCCTCTGCAAGAGTGTGTGCAGTGGAGGGGACCCAGGCCCCCACCCCGCAACCAGATGAGCTGCCCATGGCTCTCTCCTGCTCCACTAGCCAGGTCTCATGGCTGCATATTACCACTGCAGCCCTGGGCACCATGCCAATTGGGCAGCACCCCCAGTCCCAGCCACCAACCCAGCCCCATTCCCTCCCTCACCATGGCCACCCGCCACCTCAATCTGCCCACCTCCACCCTCACAACTCCTATTCACCCTCCCCCCATAGACTTACCTACAAGGCAGCTGGGGGAGTTGCTCTCCACCACTGCCTGGTTGTATTGCTGGCCACGTGCATATGTGTGCATGTACACACATGCATGTGGCACCCCTTGTGTCCCACTCCCCCCAGACCCAAGTAGCCCTTTGCAGGCTGGAATTCTGCCAGCTTGCAAGGGGAAACCTGAAGTTTCCCACATTTTTCTCTTTTGAAGGAGAAAATCCATTTTTTTCCACAGCAAACTGAAAACCCAGATCCCTAGTGATAAGTCATTAGCAACTCAACAGGCATGTCTATATGTGGTTTTATGCTGTCTTAAATTTACTGCTTAGTAAGTTACTGTGCAGGAGGTGGGAACACACTGGTGTCTACACATACAGGCATTAAACTGCATTAACGCTTTGTGTAGACTGACTTGGTACTAGTTAGTCCTAATCCCGTCCACCCACACAGTGTTACTGCACAGTAAGGAGTCTACACGTGTGTTACTGCACAGTAACGAATCAGGCGTAAATTTGATACCTGTATCATGCAGGTATCAAATTTACATCCAAGTCAGCGTAGATCACTATATTTACTGTGCAGTACGGGCATGCAAATGTAAATGTGCACCCATACTGTGCAATTATTTAGGTTATTGCGCAGTAAATGTGCATGTGCAGACACACCCAGGATTACATTACTTTCCACAGCTTTCTCTCTCTTTTTTTCTGGCTGCAATACTAACTTTGAATCCCTCTCTTCATTTTACACAGACACCACTTCTGGCATTTGCTTGGTTTATGCGCTGTGATATATGGATTTTGTATGTCACTTTTTCTAATGAATGTCTTGGAAAATGCCACAATCTGGGCTCGAATTCCCTTATACAGATGGAGGAACTGAACCCAGGAATCCCTATTCTTAGTGCAAGCTTTCACCCATTGGCTGTCTAATAAGAGGGCACCACCATGTCTCTTCTCTAGTTATGCTTAGTGAAAGGAAAGGGTCAACTCCCTGCTCCCTCCTTGAAAGAAACTACTCTTTGCAGGCTAAGAGTCCCAGTAGGAAGGCAATGGTTCCCCGCAGTGCTAAAGCAGGTGCTGAAACCAAGGAGCAGGGCAGAATTAAAGACACACTGGGCATGTCTTCACGTGTATATTAATGCAAAGCAATACACAGTGGTGCACATCGTACTGGAGTTTATTGCTCCCAGGTGCCACGTTTATATATGTGCCCAGAACCACAGCACATTAAGCCAGATCGGAGGAACCCCTGCTGGCAGGAGGGCCATATTCCCACTATGGCCCTGCCAACCTGGGGCTACTTTGACCCAGCTCAATGTGCTGCAGAGGGGCTGGCTGGGGCATGAGGGTGCTCCAGTGTTGGGCTGGCCAGCAGGCAGCCCCTGCACTAAAGCACCCTGGTGCCCCAGCCAGCCACATCAGTATCTACATGTGTGGTGCTGCGATGTAAAAAACTCTGCAGATGAGGAGTTTATTAGTTTCCTGCACTTTTATAGGCCGCACCTGTAGACTCCGAGATGTGTACTGCAGATTTAATTAGCCTGCTCCACAGTAAGTGTCTCATATAGACATGCCCACACCCTGTCCTCAGCATTTCCTAGCAGAAGTATAGCAAAACCCCAAGGTTTTCCCTTTTTATTTAAAAATACATTCCCTTCCCTTCCCCAACCATTTCTGGCTCTTTCTCTGCCATCTCTACCCCTTATAAGTAGTTATAGGTAGTCATAGGTAAGCTAAGTTCTTATATGCCATTATTGTAACAAGCCCCTTTTTATGTAAATAGTGTCCTGTTATTTTTTTATTGACTGTTACTGTTTTCTAATGTATTCCTATTATGTTTGTATTGATCTTTACTGTTTTACATTGATATTGTAGGATTTAGGCCTGTTCCTGTAAGTTAGCCAAAGTAATGTCAAGTCTCCATCTTGTAATGTCAAGTCTCCATTTTGTATCCCCTGCCCATTAAAAAAAAAATATGCCCAATTGTTGTGTCCCAATTGTAATTATGTTACAAATGTGACTCATACCTATGCCTCCCATGTAAATTGGTTCCTGGATGAATGGGAGTGAGAGTGCTTGAGACATAATGGTAGCAGGCCTAAAAATAGCTCCTACTGAATGACCGGACCATCAGCATAATGACCGGACCATCAACTTAACAACCCTACCACCACCTTGCATTGACTCTTTCTGAAACCACAGACCTACTCCCAGGACCAGAGACAAAACCCAATATTTGAAAGATAAGGACCCTCCAAGAAACCAGCAGCATGGAAACAAAGAACAGAATAGAAACCAGCAACTCCACCATTGTATCCCACTGGACAGTGAGGACACCTGGAACTGTACAACCTCATCTGAGCAGGAAAGCCCTTGCCTGGGCATATCCTCCCCATTGGAGTCACAGGTAGCCCACCTTCTTGGGACACCTTCTCCATCTGGACCAGCACTATGCCATGCCATGTAGCCACCCAGAGGCCCTGCCAGTGCCCTCCTCTGGACAACACCTTCCTGAAGAAGACCCCGACTGGCCATCGAAGATCAACTCTAAGTCTGGGAGAGGTAGCTATCACCCACCTTCTTCCCCCAAGCAAGAAACCTGAGTTCCATTTATATCCACCTTGACTCCAATTCCTCTACTAAGCCTTTTTCGTCCTGCTACCATTGTGTGAGTGCATGTGGGAGTTTGTGTGTGAGTGTGTATGGGAACCAATAACTTCATGGTCTGTATATTGTGTTGCTGGTCTAATAAAACTGATATTTTTGGACCACGAGCTGGTATTTGTCTTGCTGCAGGCTCCCCACTTAATCGCCGCTCTGTTTGCCCCCACCTCTGACCCAACCTCACGTCTAACTCCCATCCCCCTGCTCCCTGTCCTGGCTCTCTGCCACCTTTGACTCCCATCCCAGCTCTCCAAGTCCCAGCTTCCTGCTCCCTCGGCTCTCTGCTGCTCCACCACCGCCATCTCCCGACTTTAAGCTTTCTTTCCCCGGCTCTTGTGTGCCTCCACCTCCTGGCTCTCTACCCTGGCTTTCCCCACTGCCTCTCCAGTTTCTCTGCTGGTTCTTTCCCCCCAGCTTCCTACCTCCACCTCTGCTGCCTCCACTCTCTTCGCCCCACGGCCAGCTCTCCTGGACCAGTCTCCACCGCCTCCTCCACCCGGGGCCCCAAGTGCTCCCTAGTCACCAAGTACCCCAATTACCCCCAAGTACCCCCTAGTGTTTACACACGCAGGCACTGAAGCGCATTTGCATGTGTGTATATGTATATGTGTGTGGACCCATAGTGTCATATGTGCAGTTTGTGTGCATGTGTATCATTTTGTGTCATGCCCTCCTGCCTAACAGCGTGATATTAAGATCCTGAGCATTGATCTGATGCATGTCAGGTCAACACAAGCAGCTTCCAGCTTATCCTACTGACTCCTGTGGAACCCAGTCTAAAGCATCTCACTCTCCCTATGTATTTCACAAGGGGCCTAAGCATGAAACTTGGTGCTCTGGCTCCTGCTACAGGAGACAGGTCACATAAAAGCTAGGCCTAATAACAGATAATTATACTAATTATAACAGGGTACTGGTAGAACCTGCTTTGCCTAAAGCTCCGCAGGAACTTTCGTTATAATAGCCTGTTTTGGCATGTTCAAAACCTTCCGAAAATTCTCCTTGTGAATTGACAGTTTCCTTGATTAGTCATACCCTAGTGGTGAACTTTTCTAGAAAGTGTAAGCAAAATCTCTGCAAGACTTTTCAAGTTATATGCAAAAAAGAACATAGATGATGTTTGCTGTGTTCCCTTCACCATAACACAAAACTCACTCTGATGGTCAAACTTTGAAATTTTTAAATGGGCTAATCCTCTCTGATCCCTTTGCACGAATGACAAACTACCAAGATGCTAAACATAACTTGAATTCAAAACATTTAAAAACTTTGACTCACCCAGAAAACAAAACACTATGGGGAGAGGCCACAGGGAAGAAATGCATGTGAAATTATAGCTTTCATTATGACCTGAAGTCAGTAACATTGCAAATCTAAATGTATATTTTCTTGGTGTTCTCTTTTTTAAGTGCATACATAAGTAAATTCCAGAGCTGCCACATTTTAACTTTTAAGTTATTGTTAATGGGTATATGCCTGGGGTAAGTGACCCAGCCACTTCAGTCAGGTAATGACAAGATGGTTAGTCAGCTATATGTATAAAACGATGTAATAGGGAGCATACCTAATTATTGCTTCAAAAAAGAATCACTGTTATTTCCTTCTAGCCAACGCCACCAATGCATCATATGCACCAGGAGATTGAGTGGGCAGCCTGTAGCACATGGCATATCAGCTGAGGGAGCAGCAAATCTACTGATTAATGATCAGTGGGCAATTATAGATACTGTTCTACACCCACTGAAGCTGATGGAAGCTTTGGCGTTGGTTTAATAGACGTGGGATTTAACATCAGAACCTGCTGTTGTGTCCCAATTGCACCCCCTCCCCAGCAAACCTGCACAGCAAAAGACTGAATTTTGTCCTAAATAATTTAGGGCCCACTTAGCTAATCAGTGCATATGTTTTTTTAAAGAATCTTTTGTTAATGATCCATCAATAATCTAAAAGTACACCATTAGATTATGATAACCATATGGTATGCAACCAAAAATGCACACGTGCAGGAGCATATACAATATCAATGTTATTTTTTTCTAACAAATGTAACTTAAAACCTTGTTTATCAGCCTCTTGAACATAAAGAAAAATTCCTATTTATTTCACAAGGGTGTATATACAGAAAGCTACGACAATTTCAAAATAAAACTATTTTCTGTACACTGATCATTTACTGGACTACACCACTTCTCTATATAGTCATGGGTGCTTTGACAATGTCGCCATCAATGTTTCCTGCTGCTGTGTGGTTTCCCACTCATTGCACACAAAATGGTTTTATTTTGAAATTGCTGTTAATTTCTGAAATGCCCTTGTAAATTAAATCGTGAAGCACTTTAAAAAAATCCATGTGAAATGAACAGGCCCAATGACACTCTAAGGTATGTTATAGAATGCTACGAACAAAACCTTGTTTTCATTTTTATCTGTTAGTGGCTTAGATGGTCTCAATGTTTTTTAACTTTATTCAATAGTCTACAAACATCCTGTACTGCCAGTCCCTAATTTACCAAGTATCCTACAAAGGTAATTGTGGAGGAGTGGCTGTTTTCTTCTGTTTTGTTTTACAGGATGAATTTTACTGCATAAAAATAATATTATATACTTAATTCCTACAAGTCATCTAGAAATTTATAACACCAGCATGAAAGTTCCTTGTAACTCTGAACAGAAGCTGTTCTTAGGGCACAGACCAGTGGAAGGCAATTAAAGCAATCTCTCAGGTATGAGTATCCAAATTGCATCAACATACTACGATGAGAAAGGGATGAGCAGAGGCCTCTCAAATACTCGGTCAATTTACCTTTATTTTCAATTAAGGGCATCACAGAGTTTTATACACCAGATGACATATTCAGGTGTAGGCAGGGAGGTAAGGTGTGGCTTTGCTGTCATCAGTTCTAAAGACTGAAGGAAAGGTCTTCAGAAGAACTACCAAAATATTTTTACTGGCTTGCGTGTCTGTACACATATATACACTCACATAATGAAGATACACATGTAGTTTGTAAGGCCTGAA
>NW_005842876.1:307676-313105 GCF_000455745.1 Alligator sinensis
CAACCTGGTGGCCTTCTATGACCAGGTCACAAAAGCCTTGGATGCAGGTGCTGCGGTGGACGTAGTCTTCCTGAACTTTAGGAAGGCCTTCGACACTATCTCTCACCCCATCCTCATTAAAAAATTAGGCGTCTGTGGTGTTGACGCCTACACAGTCAGATGGGTTGCAAATTGGCTGGAGGGCCGCACCCAGAGAGTGGTCGTGGACAGGTCATTTTCGACCTGGAGAGATGTAGGCAGTGGGGTTCCCCAGGGCTCGGTCCTTGGGCCCACACTGTTCAAAATCTTCATTGGCAATTTGGATGAGGAGGTGAAAAGCACCTTGTTCAAGTTCGCAGATGACACTAAAACGAGGGGAGAAGTGAGCACGCTAGAAGAGAGGAACAGGCTACAACTAGATCTTGACAGGTTACAGAGGTGGGTGCATGACAATAGGATGGGTTTCAATATGGACAAGTACAAGGTGTTGCACCTGGGGAGGAAAAATCAGCAGCATACCTACAGGCTGGGGAACTCACTTCTTGTCAGCACAGAGGCAGAGAAGGATCTTGGAATCACTATTGATTCCAAGATGAACATGGGCCGCCAATGTGGGGACACAGTCAAGAAGGCTAACAGCACCCTGTCATGCATCCATAGATGCATCACAAACAGGTCCAAGGAGGTGACCCTCACTCTCTATGCGACATTGGTCAGGCCGCAGTTTGAGTATTGCATCCAGTTCTGGGCACCACAATTCATGAGGGATGTGGATAGCATCAAGAGGGTCCAGAGGAGGACCACTTGCATGATTAGGGGGCAGCAGGGCAAGCCCTACGTGGAGAGACTACGGGACCTGAACCTGTTCAGCCTCCACAAAAGAAGGCTGAGAGGGGATCTGGTGGCTGTCTATAAACTTGCCAAGGGGGACCAGCAGGCAATGGGAGAGTCCCTGTTCCCCCGAGCACTACCAGGGGGTAACAAGGAACAATGACAATAAATTGAACGAGAATAGATTCAGGCTAGATATCAGGAGGCACGACTTCACTGTCAGGGTGGCTAAGAGCTGGAACCAACTTCCAAGGGAAGTGGTGCTTGCTCCTACCCTGGGGGTCTTCAAAAGGAGGCTAGACAGCCACCTAGCTGGGGTCATTTGACCCCAGCATCCTTTCCTGCCCATAGCAGGGGGTCAGACTAGATGATCTGGTTAGGTCCCTTCCAACCCTACCAGCTATGAAACCTTTACTTAGCACAGTACTGTAGCAAAAGCAGTGCCAGTAGTGCACTGGCATTGGGCATCCTTATATCACGGGAGCTAAATCAACTGGAAGTAATGTAACATTTTGCTGGGCATGTGTGCCTCAGGGAAGAGGCCAGGGCTGTGCTGCCACAACAAGGACTGGAGGCTCCTCACAACTCCTCCGCCATCCACCCTTGGTATGCCAACATCTTACAAGTCAAGGTTGTGGGCATTTTTGGCATTCTGCTCCAAAATAGTGCTGACCCCTGGTTTAGCACAAGGAGGGCGGGGGGGCGCATTCTGCACATATCCTGCACTGAGCACCAAAAAGCCTGGCTACAGCTGTGCTAAAACAAAGATGAATTCAAAAGAATTGTTTATACAAATCTATACATGCAGAAAGATGTGGAAGCTGCCATACTTCTGTTTTGAGTATGTCCTTTAACTTGTAGGGCTCTTACTATACCATGCAGTCATTTATTTTACTGTATAACCTTTGTTGATTCAGAATAGCAAGAGTTACGTACTTCTGTGCAAAGAATTATTAACAGTTCTCAAACCCTTCACAAGCAAGAAGCAAAAAAAAGTGGGGGAAATAAAAGGTAAACCTGTTAAGAAAAAAAACAAACGTGCTGAAGAGACAGAAAAAAAATATTTTTCATGGATAAGCTATTCAAATCATCTGTGACTTCCTTATTCAAAGCACCATCCTTTTTCCCATACATGAAAAAATCTAATTAAACGCTTCAAGGGGGGAAAAGGCAAAATAGTTCTCATTCAGACGGCACTTGACCTTTCTTTCTTCCAGGTGAAAAACAAACAATACACTAATTATTACCTCAGCTTGAATTTGTGCTTAAAAAATAAATAAAAATCAAGTTTTGCCAAGTCAAGGGTTGGGTGGGGAGAGGAGCAGTAAACCTACATAAAACTATACAATGTAGCTTAATTGTTTTGCTTTTGATGTCAAAGATGCATTTAATTTATCCAGGGTCCTTTTACTGAGTTGCATGGTAAAGCAGAGCTGATAATGTGGATATCAAACAGCTGTCACCTCCATTCTGACACATCACGTTGCAAATCATTCAGGATAAAATTTAATATGAGTAAGATTGCATATAGATTGAATAACAGCCTTGTCCCAGATAACTTTGATCATATATGATAAAGCTTGACTGTGTCACTGCAAAAGGAAAAATACACAAAAAGAACCAATTAAAGTCAGTTTAATAGATTCTATTACGAAATATCCATTCTGGTTTTGATTTTTGTTTTTAACCCTATACATGGAATCAACATCCTCTGGCCAATCATATCTCATTACTTCCTGAATCTGGAATTTTGCTAAAATTCAGAACTACTTATTCTATAAAATAGGAAACATTTGTGCAACCCTAACCCGATTAGACTGGGCTACGGCAGTTCTCTTCCAAATATAACAAGCCACTAAGGAAGGAACGTCTCTTACAAATTAATAAAAACTGAATAACAACTCTGCAATTAGAAAAACCACCAACCTCTTGAAAAACATCTTACAGTGTAAGTGCAAAAGTCATGTGCCTCCCAAGAGCAAGTTGGAAAGCCCAAACAGAGCACTCACCCAGAACCAGGTCTTTTGCTTCATAGGCCCTCAAACCCATGTCTCCTATGAGACTGCCCTAGCCAGTGGCTATAGAATAGCTCAGGGGGAGAACCACCCTCCACCACAGCTGTAGAAGCTGGGCCTCTGGGCAGGCAAGCATTATAGTCTCATAGGTTCAGAGGAAGGCCAATCATCAGGGAGACTGCCTGACTGATAGGGAGTAGTCCCAGTATCTGGTCCTACTCCCAGGACAATTTTTTTTTATATGTTTTCCTCAATGGCTGTCTAATGTAGAAAGTATAAACCCTACCTTTTGGCTTCATGGCCATATGAGTGGCACAGGGCTGGTTCACAGGCTGGATCAGGCCTCACATGTCACGATCATTCACCATGCAGCCTCGGCCAGCTCCTGCACACCCGAGTTAGGTCCCTGTGCCCCTGCCTGGCCCTGCCCCCTGGGACTGGGTTCTGTGATGCCCTGTGTGTCCAATTTAACTACAGTACTATATTATCCATCCCACAGGGCTCCCCAGAGGTCCAAAAGTTTGTTAGCAGGGAGCAACAGTCACTTCCCCACCATCAGGTTTCAACCTAAGGGCTGGATGACACAGCTCCAGAGGCTAGATCTGACCTGCAGGCCAGGGATTGACCACCCCTGGTATAAGCAGTACCTAGGGGAGGGGCCAAAATCCTGGACTTACCACTTCCAGCTGGAAGTCTGCCTAAATCTTGTTTCAGGCAGCCACATCCTTTCTGGGGGGTATAACCCTTCATTATATATATATATATATATATATCATCTGCTGGAAAACACTATCACTGAATATGACAAAAAAAGTAATCTATTAAAATAGGGCTGCAGAAGCTATAGCTGTCATCCTGCAGAGAAGAGTATGTACACGTCACATATCTGTATGTTAGTCTTTAGATGAGTAAATGCTGTGCATGTATGTAAGCGTTCGGAGAACGAGACCCCTGATTTACAGCTTGACATAAGGTTACATAAATAATATTTACAATAAGCCTCCTCATTAGAAACCCCTAAAACTACAGGTATCCATCTTGCCATAGGAGCACAGTGGCACATATGACAGCATTTAGATTAAAGGCTCTGAGTGCTTCTAATCAATAATATCTTGAAGACCTTGGCAGTGGAAGGTGCTGCCCCTGCACAGCCTAGGTTTACAGATGTCCCTACATCCTTTCATCCCAATCCAAGGTGTGGATTTCTGCCAAGAGCAAGTTACTTCTGGCTAGAACAGCAATAACTTGCTCTGCACTTCCAGTAGTAAAATAGCCTAGAAAAAGACTATCACACAGAAGAACTGTTGGACTTTGTTGCTTCAGTTATAATCCTATACGTCTCCAGCCCATGCCTGGGCTTACTGTGGATCTTTCCAGTTTCTTTTCTGAGAGACCATTTTGATGCTGTCAGGAGGGATGACATCATACCATGTAGGAGTTTTTTTGTCTGGATTCTTCAGGCTGCTTCTGTAAATACTAAGCTTTCCTTCATTCTGTGACCTTCAAAAGAATCACAGCACATGGCCCCTTTAATCCTAGACAGTAAAATCCTTGGCTAATTGAGTCAATGGCAAATTCCCATTAAAACAAATAGCAGTTTCCTTCCGCTCTCCCCCCCGATATATGTTTGGGACACACACACACACATCTAAGCAATTTGGGAATATAAATCTCACTTAAAGCCAATGGGACATAGGCCCCTATATCACATAGTGGTTCTGGGAATTTCATGTGAAGAGACAGATTTCTTAAAATTGCTGCATTTCCTTCTGAAGTCATGGCAGCACTTTTAAAAAACAGAGTTGTTTCTTTTATTTATTTATTTTTTTAGAAACCTAATGTTGGGCTTTGGTTTTTGTTTTAATTTTTTTTAATCCTGATCTATGACCATGGAATTAACAGTTTGGTATTAAAAAGACTAATCTTCTATTTTATTGACCATGGAACATCAGGAATGTATCTGAACTAGAGCCACTGATTCATAGATTCATAGACATTAGGGCTGGAAGGGACCTCGGAAGATCATCGAGTCCAGCCCCCTGCCCAAAGGGCAGGAAGTCAGCAGGGGTCATAGGATCCCAGCAAGATAAGCATCCAGTTTGCTCTTGAAGGTATTCAATGAAGGCGCTTGAACCACCTCCGGTGGCAGGCTGTTCCAGACCTTGGGGGCTCAGACAGTAAAGAAATTCTTCCTTATGTCCAGCCTGAAACGATCTTGTAGTAGTTTGTGACCATTCGACCTAGTCGTCATCCCTTGGGGCGCTCTGGTGAACAAACGTTCCCCCAGATACTGGTGGTCACCCCTGATAAACTTGTAGGTGGCCATCAGATCACCCCTGAGCCTGCGCTTTTCCAGGCTAAAGAGCCCCAGGGCTCTCAGCCTGTCATCGTAGGGTCTGTTTTCCTGACCTCTGATCATGCGCGTGGCTCTTCTCTGGACTCTCTCAAGCTTCTCCACATCCTTTTTGAATTGTGGAGCCCAAAACTGGACGCAGTACTCCAGCTGCGGCCTCACTAAGGCCGAGTACAAGGGGAGAATGACGTCCCGGGATTTGCTTGAGAAGCATCTATGGATGCAAGCCAGCGTTTTGGTCACTTTACTAG
>NW_005842876.1:313923-317696 GCF_000455745.1 Alligator sinensis
TCCCATGGGACTGATGAAAGACTGACGCAAAGTACCTATTTAATAGGTTGGCTTTTTCCTGGGCGTCAGTTGTCAGTTGCCCCATCTGGTTCAGCAAGGGTGCAATGTTGCTCCTGCTTTTCCTCCGGCTCCCCACATATCTGAAAAAGGACTTTTTATTGTCCTTGATGCTCGAAGCTAGCTGGAGTTCAGTTGCAGCCTTGGCTTTCCTGGTCTGCTCCCTACAGGACTGGACCAGTGCAGAATAATCCTCCTTGGAGGTGACTCCCATCCTCCATCCTTTGTAGGCCTTTCTTTTTAGCCTCAGGAGGTCTGCTAGGTCCCTGGAGAGCCGGGGGGCGGGGGGGGTGCTGTGCCCTCTTGCTGCCTTTCCTCCGAGATGGAATAGACTTAGTTCAGGCTCTGAGTTCTGGCTGACGGCAGAGTACCAAGCTATCCACTGTTCTAACAGTCTGAATACACAAAGAGAAAAACCATCACCTTGGACTTGCCTAGGCTGTACAATTCAGTGCCAAATTCTAGCACAGGTACTGGAAGCAATACTGTATATACCATGCTGAGAAGCAGACTAAATTAGTCCAGGTGGAGCATGCTAATGTGGCCATGCTGTTCCTAGTACCTGACCTGGCTTGGTTATTGCTATGTGGAACTGCATTGTGTTATGTAGGCACAACCTTGATAGAGCAGGAAACTATTAAAGTCCTCTTAGGCCACTTAAAGATGAGAAATAAAAGCACACCCTTAATGGAGCCCTAGGATACCTAGCCATCGTTGTACACAATACAAACAAGCTGTCACTGTTCTGAGATTTTTTAACTATCAACTGCTCTCCTCCTTTAATCTACTGGCAGTGTACTTTACAATACCTGTGGAAAACGAAGGGAGGGATTCAAATTTAATATTACACCCAGAAAAAAGGGTTTAGAAAGCTGTGGAAAGTAAGGTAATACTGGGTGTGTCTACACATGCACATTTACTGCACAGTAACCAAAATTACTGAGTAGTATGGGTGCACATCTACACATACTCCTATAACGTACTGGAATGTACTCCTGAACCTGCCCCCTACACCAGTTCACCTCCTGAAATGTCCTGGACTGTGTTATGGCACTGGTTTTAACAGAGAACTTCCCACTGCAGCATACACAATGTTCCTGCCAACAAAGTCAACAGTATGATGGTCTTTGCATTCCCATCCCCAGACTAGCTGATTATCGACATAAAAATGAATGACCGGCAACAGGTCAAAAAAACCACAACGAACACCTAGGAGGAAATGCAAACAAAAATCTATTAAAATAAATCGATTCTACAAACATAGCTGAAACTATAAGCATTTCAGGTGGTGTCGGAGGCCATTTTCCCCTAGTTATAAAAGCTTGTTGGCTAGCCACATTTTATAAAATAAGTCAGGGTTCACCAGACAGTTTACACAAGTCAAGCCTTAAGGTCAGACAATGCCATCTCAAAATAAAGGCCATCAGATTGAAGTAGGACACTGCTCTCAAAAAAAGCAAGTTATAGCTTCTTTATGAGGTAAAGAAGGAGAGCTTTTGCTCAGCTGATTAAAGGGTGGGGGGGGTTGTTTGTTTTTTTAACTCCCTTGATCTATGTACTGCTATTTAAACTAGAAGGAAAAATAGTTCAGTGTGCTCTTAAAAATTTTATTGTTTGAATCAAAACACTTCTTTTATGCCAAAAAAGGACAAGAGTTTATTTTTATAAAAGAGTAATGCAACAAATCTTTTAGAAATCTTTTATCAACATTCTACTTTGAAATACCCCTGCCGTAAATTTTACACTGAAGAATTCATTACATAATTGGATGTAGCTCTAACCAATTTATTTTAGCTTCCTTAAAATCTGAACATAATTCACATTTCACATATAAATTATATACAGACAACAAAGTGAACAAGTGCAAATTGCACATTGCATTGCAGGCTACCATGGTGCCAAACTTTTCCACATATAAACACAATTGCATTTTCAAATGTGAAATAAGCACGGAAAAGCTCTTTTCAGCAAACTTTGGGATGTTTGAGGGATAGGAAATAACACAAATTCCAGAGAACAAAATATTTGACAGTCCAAAACAATGGAAAAAAAAATTGCATTAGTAAACATGTAATTTATATGCAAATTTCAGCTACACAAATCCAGATAAGTTATCAAGACAACTAAGAAGCAGAAATTAGAAACAGATTGGGACACATTAAAAAAAATCTTCCAAATTTGATTAATATCTTTTTTCCTTTCTAGTAAAATTGGATGATGATGCAATCTGAAAAAATTAGGAATAATTTAGAGACATGTTTTCAGAAGTGTTAAGCACCCCAAAACATCATGAGTTTTGCAGATGTTCTAGACACAGCAACTTCCATTGATGCCACACTTGGGATAGAGAGTTTACAAGACTGTGCTTGGTGCCCTGAGAGGTTCCCTCCAGTCCCCAGCTGGGTGCTGTCTCTTTTGAAAATCTGGCCCTTCATCTTTCAGGTATAGATGATCCCCTCAGCTCATAAAAGGGGAGGAAATGTCAGTGGTTCGCAGGGCAGGAGAGGCAGAAGGGGTCAGTACTGTCCCCTCAGCATCACTTCCCTTACCCTTTGTCTCCTCAGGGTGCCTTTCACAGAGTCATGGACAGAAAAGATGAAAAGGCAAAAATGGGGTTTTCCACAACAAATTTCTAATAAAACGGGGGAAGCAGGAAGAAATCATCAATAAATTCTTTTCGCTACCAAAAAGTGTTCAACTTTTCACCAAAAGCACCCAAAATAAAGAAAGAAAATGGTTTTAAAAATAAAGAAAGATCAGGAAAAATCTACATGAAGTCTTACATTTTTTATAGATTTGACCTGCATCAGAATATTTCATTGCACTGAAACCAATCAGAACATTACATTTTGGCAGAGTTAGAGATAACATCCCATGCATTGGCACGATTTGTTTGAAGCGAACTGCTGTGGTTACTGCAGGAGAGCTGCAATTTGGATACCTAATGCTCCTTTGTTCTTTTATTGGGGCCACATCTCCTATTATGCACTATGGTCTCCTCTCCACTTACCACTGCAGTACATCACCAGAGTCAAATGGCTGTGGTGTATGATGGGAAATGTTATGAAGGAGTAGCAATGCATCTTGGAAGGATGCCATGTGTGATCTGCCAGTCCTGTTTTGATCTTGGTTTAACCATAAGGCATTACAGTTTAACCATACTGTCTTTTGGCAGTCTTATAGACATTCCTAGTTTCTCTCCCTTTTCCAAGCCAGCTGTTTATTCTACACGATGGTACAGACTGCTGTAGATGAGAAGGTAAATTGGCACTGAATCTGTACACTGTTCTGTCATGGTGTATTCTGAACTAGGGCAATCCAGATTATACTGCAGCCAGCTAGAGGAAGGGGAAGACATGTCTAAGAGAGAAAAGAAATGAAAGCCTCTGTCAAAGAGAAGAATCTAGAAGGGCACTCTTCCAAGGGAAGTGGATGGGGAAAATTGTGGTAAGGTCCAAAGGGAAAGAAAAAATAACCAGGAAGAAAACGGGGAAGGGAAAAAGACTGTAGTGGGACCCAGGCCAAAGGGTTACACTGGGGTGGGGCCCAGGTGCTGCACTCAACACATGTTTCGCCCCCTTAACTCTATATCCTGCCTGCCACAATTTGATGTTAATGTAAAGGATATCAGGAGGAGATACCTGATTGTATGGGGTTCATTGAGATGGGCACAGGTCTGCATCCAGGTGTCTTCTGTGGGGCTCCACCTTCCCTAC
>NW_005842876.1:317706-329774 GCF_000455745.1 Alligator sinensis
ATCAAGGTAGGCACCTAGCCTTCCCAGGCACCTGTCTTCAAGTGATGGGAAGAAAGGTCTGACGTAAGAAGAAAAACAAAGTGGTCTGGGACCAATGTGAGCTGGCCAAGCTCTGTGACCGGTAAGGGTCTACTACCAACAATGTCTGTACCACATAGAAATTAATAAAGCAATATAACATAAATAGTCATGTCTGTTGTCTGCTTATGGGCCTAGCTTTGGCCTCGCAATGAGAATCCACTTTCTCCTCAGGTGCCTAAGGCTCTTCGGGTTTCCCCCCCCCAAGTCATGAACCTAACTCACAGACCAGGCCTGTATTTGGCTAACCCCTGTTGGTAGTTTGGGGACAAAGGTATTATGAACCCCCATGAAGCCGTTGCAGGTACCTGCCATCCAGTATCTGCAGGGTAGTCAGGTTCCTGCTGTGGAAGCCAGGATCAAGCTGGTCTCCAACAAGACATCCTTGGCTCCAGTGGAGGGAAACAGTGAGGCCCAGTTCCTATGCTAACACCTCCTCCTCTCTGAGGCTGTCACTGCCCTATAAGGGAAGGTCCGAGTTGGAGCTAGCCTGGACGCCTGAATGACCCCACATGCCCTGCAGCTGCCAACAGATGCTGAAGCCCTGTGGGGCTCATTGTTGCTTGCATCTGTATCCTCTGAGTTCTAGGCAGCACCGGGCATGCTTGCCATTTGTTCTCATCCCTGCTAAAGTGGAGCCCAACTTCCAGCTCTCAGCTTTACCCAGAGGGTGGGCATGCGGGGAATATGTTGTCTGCCACTTGCCGGCCCTCCCAGAGGCAGGTGTGCGAGGGGGACACTGTTTACCCATAGGTCCGCTACCTGCTGTCGGGATGGTGCAGGGTCCTACAGACTGTGGGGTGGGCACCCTGGCATTCACTGCCCCAGTAAGTGTAGGGCCAGGCTGGGTCCCTACTACAGAGACACTGAAACCAGACATAACTTTAGGGGAGAACAGATCCTGAGAACGTTCTGCAATAAACAGGAGTGTCCATCAATGACAGCAAGAGAAAAATGACAAAGGCAGGGAAAGAAAAGAGTATGCAGGAATCTATTAATTTTTAAAATACATCTCAGGATGCTTTTAATCTATGATTGCATGGTAGATTCATTTGTTATAGTTTAAAAAAATCCCTCCTTTCATGACTCCCAAATAAAAAAAAAAAATCCAAAAAGATCTCAACAACAGATGTTAGTTGAGTCACTTAATATGCTGTTGGAAGGCACTCAGATACTGTGCTGATGAGGGCAGTATAAGAACCTATATAGAACAGACTTGAATCTTTGGGTGGGAAAGAAAGGGGAGATGACAGCTGAACTAGTGACAACACCACATAAATTACATCACCCTCACTTGCTGTTGGAGAAGTTGACAAGCATGCTTTAACAGCAGAATAATTCATTCTTAAGTGTTCTTATGGAGCCTGATCCAAAGCTTGCTGAAGTCAGTGAGACTCCTTCAGTGCTGGATCATTCACCAGAAGAATAATGGCATTCACCATAAATTCCCTAAGCCTGATAGCATCAGGGTCCTTTTACCCAGACCACCATTTAGATTGCTCTCTCTCAAACTCACAAATAGCACCTGAATACTGTTCTAAAGGATATTTATATACTCGTTTCTACAGCATCTTCAGAATAAGGTCATGTGTGTGGCATAAGTCTGACTCCTGCCAAGGTCTCTTAAGTATCTTGAAAAGAACGCAGTTTATTGTACTGGTCTGACTGGGACTTCCTGCTGCACACCATTTCCGTTGCATTGCTCAGGCAAACAGAGATACCAGTGGGACTGAAGAATGATCATTATTGCAACTAAAATGATCTGTCTGCAGACATAAAAAAGTTTGGGGTTTTCTATGTTTAAACAGAGCTTCTTGGCACAATAAATAGCACAGAGCATTTAGTATACAGTAGCAAGAAGCCTAGCTTGTCGTAAGAACTTGGGATTTTACACAGCCACGCTCTTTTACCTTGAACTGCAATATATTCTTTGCCAAAGGTATTCACTTCCACCTAGAAAGTTAGCTCCTTGCTAAAAGCACCACTCATGTTTTATACAACGTGTACTTTAAAAATACATATGGCTAAATGCATCTTTATGTTTCTGTTACAAGATACAACAGACTAAATCAAGGAGCAAAGCAGCAAGATGCTTTGAGTCCTGAGGCAAAAAGTGCTGTTGTCATATGCTACAAAAAGGAACCATTGTTTCCAGTGAGATGATAGACTTCAGGCAGAAGGATTAACAGATGAGCTACTCACATCTGAGGAACAAAAGCAATAAATGTGGGGTCTCTTCACGTTGAAGTAACATGACCTTTTATTTTCTGCTGACCGGCGTCTGATGCTTATCACAACTTTCTTAGGAAACAATGAAAACTGCATCTTGATTTAGCAGTGTCTTGTAATGCCATTCACATATTCTGGCATATGATGTATTCTTTGTACTTCATTGGCAATCAAAGATAATGAACAAGTAACAGGTTTGTGTTCATTAAATTTATTTTTTTTTCCCCACATTTTAGTACCTTACTTATAGTGTCTAAAATAGTAAGTGATAATTCTTGCAGCAGAGGTAGCTAAAGCACAGTCTATTTCACTTGTACTTTTATATAGGTTAAAGATGGTTTCAAAGCAAACTTTCTTTTCCATAAGGATCCAAAGTCTTCTCCCATTCTAGGCCCCAAGTTACAGTCACAAACCTTTCACCCAAGACATTTTCAAGATCTTCCTAATCAGAAAAATATTAATCGATGCTCCTATAAGAATACTACTACTAATTCTCATCCTTATCTCACAGCTCCTAGAGCATCTGCTCCAACAACTGCTTTTCAGCTTGCCAGGATTTTGAGTCTTTAGAAAATTGTGCCATGCTGCCAGATGCATTTTTGAGACTAAATACTTTCAAACACAGGTGACATCTTATTTTTTCCTCACAGAGAAAAATGCCTTGGCCAAGCAATCAGAGTGCCAGGCTGAAGGGTTTCTGGCTGACGAGGTCTTCCATGTTGGCAAGAGGGATAGGACCAACTCTTGTCTTGCTCATCAAAGGCTACAAGCTGTAACTGCAAGGATCAGCATGAGATCCTAAGGATGACTGGAGCCTTTTCTCCACGTGTCTTCCATACAGCTTTGTACAGAATAATAGAAGACATAAAGAGACTGAAGCATGTGAAGCATACTTAGTTTCAACTGCAGGTAGTGTGTTATTGCATTCTATTAAAATAAATTCAAGCAGCAAGCGATGGCATCAGCGTCTTATCTACTGCTCTACAACTTTCCCCACCTCACATTATTACTGTTACTACTTCAGGAACCACAGACCCAGTACAAGTTGCCACTGATATTTTTGTCACCCTGTTGTTTTGACCTATTCTAAGTGGGATTCTAATATTATAAAAGACTAAACCTGTCTGTCTGTCTGTAACACTTTATCCGCACTTTGATTGGCTGATGGAAACAGCCAATCAGAGTGCTCCAAGCATGGGGGAGCGCCGCCATGATTCTTAAACCGTGCCGAGAACCGGATACAGCTCCCCCACCCCGCTCAATGCAAGAGGCAGAACAACAGCAGCATGGGGTGTTAGGTGGTGGCGCTCCGGATACAGCTCCCCCACCCCTTCCTAATCATTCTTGATGGGCAACTGGCTTCTTCAGATTATAATGCCATTGGTACACTCCTACTGCTACTACCATCTTTTTAAAGAAAATGCAAGTGCTGGCGCAACCTGAGGAAGAAATTGTAGGTTATTGCAAGGTTTAAATCTAATCTAGGACAAATTATATGCACAGAGTTACAGATACGGGTGTCAGTCCACTGTATTTGAGTTCCTGGGCCAGGGCAGTAAAGAGCTAAAAGAGCTAGAGGAGAAAGGGAAGCCACAAAGCCACTACTTGGAACTCTGAGAGTTACAAATGTCTATTACAAATGCCAGAATATTTAGAGACTGGAGTGAGTGTGAGGCGGGGAGCACTGGATTTCTTCCTGACCCCAATGCAAATTACCTCAGACTGTTTCCATTAGGGCTGTGCGAGGCTTCAGACTATGCTTTGGATCCAGAGAAGCTTCAGACACTTCAACATCTGAAGCAGCATGTCCAGATCGAAGCGCAGCTTTTTTAGGCTTTCCAAAGCAGTTCGGAGCTTCCGAACCGCTTCGGAGCCACCTTGGTGATCCAGCTATAGGGTATAATGGGGAATCAATGAAATATTTATAACTTCATTCTTTTTTGTCTGATTTGGATGAATCATGCAGGGGAGGTAGCCTCTGCAGAGACCATGAAGCCTGCCAAGTTTCAAGAAGATCGGTGCAGGGGTTCAGGGGAAACTGCACCCCAAATTCTTGAAAGCAACACTCATGTCATGTGTATGTGTGTTACACCACAGAGGGGTCAAAACTGCAGGGGTAGTAGCCCTTGCTGAGGCCACAAAGCCTGCCAAGTTTCAAGCTGATAGGTGCAGGGGTTTGGGGGGGAACTGCACTTCAAGCTGCTGACAGGAAGCACTCATGACATAGATGACCCTGTGTGTGTTAAGGCTCAGCGGGCTGAAAACTGAAGGGGTGGTGGCCCCTGCTGAGGTCACAAAACCTGCCAGCTGTCAAGGAGATTGGTGTAGGGGGGGTTTGGGGCCCTGCACCCCTAGCTGCTGACAGGCAAAACTTGTGACATAGGTGCTTGTGCAACTGCCTGTCTCTGTCTTGGGGCAATTGATCGTCTGTATTGATTATTTCCTCTCCTTAGTCTGTTGTTTTGTAGGTGTTAATCATTGTTCGTTAAGTTTTTATGTAGTAGCTAGATACTGTGTATTGAGCTGGTCCCCGAGTGAATCATGATTAATTGGTAACTGGTAACACAGTAGCTTAGCAGCCAGGCCTGCAGTAGTTCCCGCAGCCTACCTCATGCCCCAAGACAGACACAGTTGCACAAGCACCTATGTAATGAGTTTTGCTTGTCAGCAGCTAGAGATGCAGGGCCCCAGAACCCAGAAGCCCCTGCACCAATCTCCTTCATAGCTGGTAGGCTTCATGGCTGCAGCAGGGGCTAACATTCCCACCGCTTTTACCCTCCTATGCCATGCCTTAACACACACAGTGTCACCCATGTCAAGAGTTTTGCTTGTCCGCAGCTTGAGGTGCAGTTTTCCCCAAACCCCTGCACTTATCTCCTTGAAACTTGGCAGGCTATGTGGCCTCACCAGGTGCTACCACCCCTGCAGTTTTCACCCCCTGTGGTGTAACACATACATGTGACATGAGTTTTGCTTTCAAGAATTTGGGGTGCAGTTTCCCCCGAACCCCTGCACTGATATTCTTGAAACTTGGCAGGCTTCATGCTCTCTTCAGAGGCTGCCAACTCTGCACAATTCATCCAAATCAGACAAAAAACAACAAAGTTATAGATATTTCATTGATTCCCCATTATACCCTATGGCTGGATCTCCAAGGCGGCTCCGAAAGTTTGGAGCCACTTCGGCCAGATAGAAGTGGGAACCCAGTCTGGAGCTCTGGATTGGATCCCTAGCATCTGATGCAGCCGGATCTGGAACCGGATCGAATAGCTGCCTACTTGTACAGGCCTAGTTTCCATCCCCGTTCCAGTTCAAGGCATTCTGCTTTCATCTCCCCAGGTAATTGAACTTACCCATGCCCCCATAACAATAATTGCAAACATAGCCCTACCTCTCTGAAGGGCTTCACTGCTGCCATCAAACATGGAGGTCCCTACTGTAGCTGCTCTAGTTCCAAACTGTTTTCCCTTGCCCCTCTGGGCTAGGGACAGAAATTACACATAAACCAGTATAAGTAATTGAAAACTGGTTCAAACCTGTAACACAGCAGGGAGCCACGCTCTAGTGCCTCCCAGCTTCTGCCCTGGACTACTACAGGCATGTGGCTGCATTTCCAGAATCAAAAGTCATTGTCTGTTTGCTTGCTTATCAGTTCCATCTACACAGTTAGACTAACCTGCAAAGACTGAATCAATTCAGCCTTGGGCTTTTTGACAGCCTGTACTTAGCCCTGAGGTGCAGACAGGGAGCTCAGCTGCCAAAGAATGGGCATTGATTTTCAGAAAGAAGAGGAACAATCAAGGCTTCTCTGTTTTTCACACAGAGAAGGAAGCCATGGAGCCTCACAGCCTGTGCAGACCAAGTGAGTCAGGTCAGGTCTACTCCCTCCTCCACTTTGAGAATAACGGAGCAGCAAGGCCTATTTTGTTCTCACCTAGACTGTCAGTTAGGACACCACAGTAGTTTGCAGTCTATGCGGGACCACCTCCTGGGGACAGACATCATGCTTCCCAAACTTCAGGAAGCAGGAGTATCTAGAGTTCCAGCTAAAGAGCCACAACATGTAATTTGGCTCTAACAAGCCAAGCCCTGTGTGTGTCTCACAAATGGGGTGTTTTACATACATGGAGCAGTGGGTTATACACAGAGGGCAGGAAGAGACAATCAAACCCAATAGGTATGTAAACCACACAGTGTCCTTCATTTGAGAGGTTGGTTTCTCCTCCTGAAAGAAGTTCCAAGAGAGGCAGGGCTCATCTGGAAGACTAAAGACTGTCTGGGTTACTACAAGCAATTATTCAGAGACTCCTTCAATTACCTGCAAGAGAACTGTCCACTCACTCCACTGGCTGCCAGAACTATAAGCTTTCCCCAAATCAAAATTGATCAGTGCTATGACCTAGAAACACAATATTGGCCACTACAAACTAGGCCAGACAGTTTGTCCTTTTGGAGGTGTTCACCTTCCTCCCTAACATTTCTTGCCAAGATTGGCTCTTTAAATTTCAGAAAGAAAAACAGCTGCATTTCTGAAAGGGCCATTTTGTACCCAGGGACTGCTCTTTGGTACATCTCTCTCTCTCTCTCTCTCTCTCTTTTCCAGCGGGCACATGCGTACTGTGTTTTCTCCTTCCAGAAAGGCCTGGCAAACACAGGACAGAGAGGAAATCTGGGGTCAGAGAAGAGGGGATAGTGCTCAGCGAAGCACTGTTTCTGTAAATGGATAAAACCAGAAATCTGTCCCCCAAACAGATAATGGGGGAGATTTCTCCCAGGATGGCTCTTCTACATACCGTGGGATGATGTGCACACTGGAAATAAAAACAGTATCTTGAAATCTTGAAAAAAAAATTAAAACCTCTGTAGCAGAGTCATGCATATGGACTGAGTGGGGAATGGACTAAAATGGAACGAACAAGGACGAGATCCACTTCATGAGCACAAAGCACCATGGATCTGGTTAAATATTCAGAAGTTTCCAATTTCTTATTTATAGGCACTAGGCAAAACTTTGATGCTATAAATTAGGTCTTCATAAATAGAAGTAAAATTATAGTAACCTGCTGGTAACATCACAGAACAGCTTGACTCATAACATTTCAAATGAACCAATTAAATGTCAGGTACTCAGAACATAATAAAGTCATTTTTCTGTTAAAGATCAATTTTGCTGCTCTCAATCTCAGGTGTAATACGAAACCCTCTAACATATTTCTATGTCTGCTGATTCTAAGGAATAATTTGTGGTATGTGTTTTGCAGTTATTAATGTAAGGAAATACCAGTGACATAATTTGACAATTATAGGTGATAACCTCACCAATGGAAGAAAAACGCTAGCAGTGATTGTCTTTTTCTTTTTTATATATTAATCCTCCCCACATTTTGTTAAGTAATTCATGGTTACTTAGTTTTACAATTCCTGAAATACTTGGTAGATAGAATCAAATGTTAATATTCATTTTTTAAATGTTTCTGAGACCAATAGAGGGATAGCATCATTGATTAATAACCAAATTTCCATCATGTTATCTTTGAAAGATATTTAAGATAGGTTCCCAATGACATGTACTTTTAAAACATTAGCATGTCTGGATTTGATTGCTTTTCTCTCTCCATTTCACCTGTATAAATAGTATCTCTGTAACTTTCAAAAGTGATCTTGATTAGCAAACTGATCAGTAGGGTAGGAAATACCTATTTAAAAATACTAACCCACCAGACACAAAATAAACCAGGGTGTTTAACTGGAGTTGTGATCAAAGTTTGCCCTGAAAGATAGAATCCCAATAACATCTTCAAACTGGAGTTTTATCATTAATCTCAACTAAATCAGAATTTGGCTCTTCCTGAGTTTTTAAAGAATCAATCTGACTTTACCAGTGAGGTAGAAAAAATGTGTTATCTGAATCCAGTTTTCCTTGCAAAAAAATTATTCTAATTACAAAAGGCATATAAAGAAATTGGCACAGATCTCATTATTATGATGTAAGGTTCACTCTTGCAGGATTGTCTTTGAAAATAGCTCAAAATATATAGATTAGTAACCATACGTTGCATAGTTTAACCATACAGTGGTAAACTCTTCACAACAGCTGATGAAATAAACCTTCTGCCTATGAAAACTTATGCTATATCTCTCTGATTTTGTTGGTCTATAAGGTATAAATCTACCCTGCTCTTTGCCAAACTCATTATTGCCATAGAAGAATTACAACATACTGTGGCTAGCCACTAACAAAATAGTATTTCATATTTTAATAGTTCAGTTGATCTGCAATGCAATACAAAAGCCAAGGCAGTCCGTTATATTCCATACATATTCCATACACAGAAACCAACGTACCAAACAGGAATACCTCTGAAAATTACATTTTAATCTGTGTTATACCAATTTCTTCAGCTGGTACATAGTCAAATCTCCCATTCATTTTGATGGGAGATTTCCAAGTGTAAGGAATGTAGAATTTCAACAATGGTATATAAATTTACACTTGGGAATCTGACATTCTTGAGTTACTCACACTATTAGACCACCCTCAAGACTTTCTCTTAAATCATAAAAAACACAAAGCATCTGACAAAAGATTCTACTAAAGTTGCCACACAAATCCCATGTACAAGTAGCTAGCTATGATCTTGAACTGTTTTGGCAATAATCAGTACATTCTAAAAATGTTTCAGTTGTTGCATGGTATCCAACTACTAAATGAAAATGTATTCTGATCAAAGGCTGCATTTAATAATGTTGTTAAACCTAAGATTTTTTTTTTTTTTTTATCATCTACTACAAGATACAGATTATTATATTAAATGTTATTTCTCTTGAAAATTCTCTGCCCCCAGTAAGTCATCTTTTCTGTCTTCACTTAGGCAAGTTTAAATGCAGCTTCCTAGGATGTCACTAAAGTGCAAGCAAATTATTTACATTTCTGCCATATGTCTACCGATATCCTGCAGCTGTCTATATAATTTACAATTAGATGCTAAACTTCTGCTTGCGTAATCATTTGCATACTTCACTAATTGCATGTTTTTAACACTTAAGTAGATTAAATAATTCTTGAAATTAGACCTTGGATTTTCTTCCCCCCTACTTAATCAGTCCTGTGCACGTATCTCTTATTTTAAGCTTTCCCAAAGAAAAATGTAAAAAATGGACCTTACTGCAAGTGACCACTTACTTGACTGAGTTTAAACTGGTCTCTCCTATCTTGAATCAGATTGTAGTTTGTTCCAGGCCAGAGATGCACACCAGGAAGTTGGGGTTTTTGTTTGTTTGTTTGTTTGACCTATTGCCCTACATAGAGAATGGTACATGCAGTAGCAGGCATTGCTTTTGTCCTTCTAGATTCAGCTAGAATCCTTGTGGTGATTCTGTCCTTCAAGTGCTCCAAAAGGGAATGCCAGGAAGAACATGTCACCCCGCACACTATCTGCACTGACCAAGTACAAAGGGGAGCATATGGTGCAATAACTACTCTCACCACTGTCCACTGCAAGCTCTAGAGAAAGTCATGGAGCACATGCTTAACTTTAAGCATAAAATGTTAATAAGGATGTGTGCAGCCCTACTTACTTCAATATAATTACTCATATACTGATACTATAGATAAGAAAGTGCTTTGCTTTATCAAGGTCTGTGTTTCACTGTAGCTCCACAACACCCCAAATGCAAGCCTTCTGCCTTCATGACAAATCTGGCCCTTGATTGTTTCATATAGATAAGACCTCTAACAGACATAAGACAAAGGGGGCCAAAATACTTTGCAGCTCAAAGTTGCAATGAAACAGAACCAAAGTGTAGACTCTGGGGCTATTTCTCCACTAATATATTCAAGAACATATCACAAATGTCTTACTTATTTAAATAAAGTGACTTTTCACAGGCCAGAAGCAGAATTTCCATGTTTAGGCAAGACAATGTTTTACTGTCAAATAAGTTAAGTTTTCTGCAGATTACAAACAAACAATGCTCTGAAAGTAATTTGCATAGCCAGCAGGCATCCTGTTTTCACACAGTGACTGAATTGGAAGCAACACACAAACAGATAATAATACAAGGTAGCATCACTATTGTGACAAAGAACTGTAGAAAGATTTTCAGATATACCAGCAACCAGCTTGCAAATGGAATGACAGCACAGCTATCAGTATTTACTGGGAATATACAACAAATACATAATAGAAACCTGTTGTCATTAGCCAGCAATCAGAGGTGCAGCTTCTCTATTGCCATAGTCTGGTGGATTTCTGTAAGCTTTTAAGTGCAGCAGTCTTCAGTAAATATTGAAGAGACGCTATACGTAGTGAACAGTTTCCTATACTACGTAGTGCAGTAATGGGACTTTATTCCTAAATTAAAACTGTGGATTCCTAGGAGCTCAATGGGTTATCTGGTAAATATAAGAAACTGCCAGTAGCAAAAGTGCATGGGTAGGGGCAGATAGGGAATTTGATCTGCTGGTGTTGCATTTTATGTAGAAGATAATTTTTTTCTTTGAAATGTTATTCCTGACACTGATCCATTTGCATTCACAGGCTGATTTCCCACTCTACACTTGACTGTCAGACAAAGCAGGAAAGCAGAATCTAATTTTGGGGAGTCTTTTCTGTCTCTCTCCAGTTGAGTTCTTCTAAAGACATGAAGGAAAAAACAGACTAGTGCTAGAGGGGACATTTTTTTGTAATCTTTGCTAGCAACCTAGGCTAAACACCGTATTCCTTTCAGGAGCCCAGGAAAAGAGATTTTGAGAGCCAACAAAATAATATGCAGGCCCAAGTCCTATTCTGTCTCAAAGGCCCCTGGCACAGCTTCATTTAAAGGCACTGTGGGATCCAACACCCAATCCCAACAATCATGCATCCTACTAATCTACATGTGCATTGCAGGAGGCATAATTTTGGATCCTAGTAATCATACAGCCTTTCTACTTGCTAGTGAAGGGGGAACCCAGGATCACAACCATGATCCAGTTAAAAGGTCAGTGCCCACAGATCCAGGGCCAAACCAAGAACCTGATTATCAATTTCAGCCCCAGCACCACATCAGTGCATGGTTTGAAACCTCAGCTTTGTCCATGGGACTGCACTGATTGCTGGCCCAGCCTAGGGACCACACCAGGCCTGATTTGAGATTTTGTTGTGGTCTTGTGACCAAGGCTAAAAATCAGCTGTTTGCTGGCTCTGCCACATGTTCAAAATTAAGACACCATACAAACCAGCCATAAAAGTGTTCAACATTATGTTATTATATGTAGACCAGGGGTCAGCAAAGTTTCTGGGCAGAGTGCCAAAAACACCTAAAACCTCAACCTGTAAGATGATGGCATGCCAGAAGCAGATGGCAGAGGAGCCATGAAGGGCCTGATCCTTGTTGTGGCAATGCAGCCCTGGCCTCTTCCTTGCCTTCCACCCCAAGGTGCACATGCCAAACAAAATGCCTTCATGTGTAATGCTATGGCACCCATGCCATGGGTTACCTAACCCCTGATGTAGAACATTTGTTTGGCTGGTATGCCATTTTATGGCACCTTAGATTGGGTACCTGTGTAGCAACCCTGCCATTTAGGGTACAATTAATGTGTTAATCATGGCATAAATGTAATACGAAGAGGGGGTACTTTTAACTATCTAGTGGCTAAATGTGATTCCATACCTCTCTCACAGGATAGTGACCTACTCACTAGGCCACAGAGCCGCAATCCATGTAGCTTATTCTCCCTCTGGCCCTTGGAAGCTTTCAGGCCTGGGTGTCCATTG
>NW_005842876.1:329784-331030 GCF_000455745.1 Alligator sinensis
GAGGGGTGAGGGATGCTTTTGACCTGGCCTGGCTTGGCTTATGGTATCAGAAGCATGAGACATGGGTTTAAAACCCTACAAGCTCTGTAACCCATATGTCCCACTTCCTGGACAACTGTGCTAAACACTAGGCCAGGGGTTTTCAACCTGTTGCCTGCAGACCCCTGGGGTTCACAGTCTATGTCTAAGAGGTCCACAAAAGGTGACTATGATCAATCAAAATATGTGAATACCCACACTTACAATTCAAAGGGGTCTGTACCTCCATTGGAAAATTTTTAGGGGGTTGCAAATGAAAAGACTGAAAACCACTGCACTAGACCACGAATCCAAAGGCTAACCTTATATCCTTTTCATGCTATGCTTTGTTTTATACTTAAGCCACCTTAGTCTCTAAGGTGGCACCTTGTCCTATGTTCTCCTTGGCTATTTAGAATTTTTTTGTCTCAAATTGGGATATTGTAAGCAAGCATGTAGTCGTGTGTGTGTGGCTGCACACATGTGCACGGCAGAGGAAGAGAGAATGAAAGAGAACACAAAGGAAGGAAAAAGAAAGAGAGGAAAAGAAAGGCTTTGAATGCCAAGAATGCTGAGACAGGATATTTTGATATTTTTTTTAACTTAAAAAAAAATAATATGTCATCAACATGTATATAAATTAATAACAATATTTGTTATTAAAATATTTGACAAAAAATTGCTGTGACAGAACATTTTCAACTAGCTCTAGTTCTGATTACCAGCTAATTATTTGAAGAAGCAGGAGTTCTCTGATCCTGGACATATGCCCAAGGATTATACTGAGACCAGCTGGAGATTACATTTCTAACTCACATATGGAGCTCCTGACCCTCTTTATTAATCATCATGCTATTTGTTTAATATTTAATACAAATCTTACTTATTCTAAAGAAAATGTTGAACAAGAGGCCAATAAAATTAGAAACATGCAGCAAAATCATAGAGACTAGCAAACTCTTTCTCTTCTTTGGGATGCCAACACAAATGTGCTTGATCTAGGTCCATTAAGTTTATTTTTTCACTCTTGAGATGGCAAGATCTGTTGGAACACTAAAAATTAATATAAATATATCTGATTACAGCCTGCAAGGCTCAGGAGATCTTACCATCACCTTCTTTGCTAACGTGATGATGGCACTGTCATAAGCTTGAAAAAGAAAGATTCAGTCACTCAGAAATGCATTATTTTTTTTATAAAGAACAGGAGATTAAAAGGGAGGGGGAA
>NW_005842876.1:331040-332412 GCF_000455745.1 Alligator sinensis
TTTTAGGTATCTTAGCTACACAGAATAGGCACACAAAAAATGTAAAAATGTTTCATGCCTACATTTTCTCTTCTAACTTCTGTCCCAGGAATTAGTTACTGTCCACTTCATACCAAAAATTGAATGTATTATCATTCTAAATTTGTACACAAATACATTTTCATACAATATACTGAAGTCAGGATCCTTCCATTTAGGTACCTTCGCTTCATTTTCACACATGCACGTGTGTGCGCGTGCATGCATGTGCTTGTGGGTGGGTGTGTGAACACACACACTCGCACATACACATACATCCATATAGTATTTTAAATGCATTTATACACATTGTTAAAAGTGTTTACATTACAGTATGCAATACTAATTCCCATTAGTAGCAGGGAACTTCCAAGGGCAAGGTACTCATTTGACTAAGTTTTGCAGAGTCAGGCCAAAATCCATTTAACATGCAACAGGCCTGGTTCTGTACCGTGCCACTGTCCTCATGCCAACTCAAAAGTACTTGCTATTTTCATGAAACAAGCTACGTGAATGCAACTGTGGATGTCTTGGTTTTATCTGCCTCAGCAGAGCCAGTCTCCACTTAGGTCTGTCAGGTGTACAGAGTGGGAGGTGATATATTAAAATCCATTTTGAAAAGGTGTCTTGGCTTGAATTGTCAAGCCAAAGTGTAGAGTAAGACTCGAGTTTGCCAATGATTTTCAGCTAGGGAAATAGTATTAGAGTCCTGCTATGCTCTGAAAGGAAGCTTCCCCATTTTTTTTTTATCTCGCCTTCGTTCTCCAAACCCAACATTTATAATACCAAGAAGTGAAGTATGAGGGAAGAGCAATATTTAAAGAACATCCCTAGCCGCTTTCTTTTCTTCGTGCCAGGATAGATGCACCAGACAACAGAGAAGTCTTGCCAGCTTCACAGCATACAGATGTTTCTCAGGGTGAACTCCCTCTAAAATGAACACTGTCAGCAGAGATAATGTCTCCCCTGCTCCCCTGAGTGCATAGAATACATCTCTGCATAGCAATTCCTGTGTGACCCCACACCTCCCAGCTGCTGTAGTAAGAGGCAAGACCAGTAAGCCTTAAAAGTTTACTAATAAGACCCACCACTCAGGGCATGCACCAACCTTGAACTAACAGGGATAGGAAGAAATCTACCTGGAGATTGATCAGCCCAAAGCAATCTACTACTGCAGGGCTTCTTGCTCCTCCCACTGAAGCATGTGGTGCTAACCAGTGCCAACTCTAATGTACGGAATGTAGGGTTACCATATTTCCAAAAAAAAAGGGTACCTGTAGGGGAGAAGGGGGAGACAAGAAGGAGGGGCAGGAGAGGAGAAAGGGGTATGACTGGGGGAGGGGAAAGCGGGGGG
>NW_005842876.1:332422-348130 GCF_000455745.1 Alligator sinensis
CCAGTCCCCTGCCTCTGCCCCTCAGTCCTAACCCCCTGCTCCCACTGTTAGCAGCCCTAAGCAGTCAAGCCGCAAGCACCAGGGAAAAGCAGAGGCAGAGCAAAAACCCGGATGTTTCCCTGCAGTTTAAAAAAGCACCCGCATGGACGACAGGGGATCAAAAAAGCAGGACATGTCCAGGAAAACCCAGACAGCTGGATGGACACTGGGACTGGGCCCATCTGGTGAATCCTGGCCCTGGACAAAGCTGCCTTATCTCCTGCAGATCCCTAGCTGTAGTAATGCCCCTTGTGGCCATTGCCAGAATGTGGCAAGCAGCCTCCACAAGCTGGAGCAGAGCAGTCCAGGACTTGCAGAAGACAAATCATTACTACTTTTGCACTAAACACTCTTCACCTGCAGCTCAGGATTTGACTCAGTGCATCTACACAAGATGATGACTGAGCAGTAGTCGCACAGCATGAAGCCTGACACAATGCTATTCTCCAGTAGTAACAAGCTACTGTGCAGTCAGCATCACCAAGAAGATGTTTGGGGACACAACTGCACAGTCAGCGTCTCATGTAGATGCAGCCAGTGGGACCAGTCTGGCTGATACTGAAGCCAACAGCAAATCTTCCATGGACTGCAGCAGGAGCAGAATCAGGCCCAACAGCAGCCTCCCCATAGTCTTCAAAAGTCAGTAATCCTTAATGTAATAGAAAACTGCTTCACTTGCTAACATGCCTAAAGGACAGGGAAACTCAGTCAGTGAAGTGTCTATTCCAGCCTCAAATTGATTGATACTGTGTTAGGCAAACTGTATAAAGGTTTCGGGGCTGACTAATTATTATTTTGTGCTGGTACATGTCATTATTTAGAAGCTCTTTTTAACGATATAATGACTACTTCAGCAAATTGTGTATTACACAAATGTAACAGGTTTCTTAGCAAAAAGCAACGTTCAGAGGATACTTAAAGGCCTCATTGTTACCACGCAACAGCTTGTGTTTAGCTCTTTGTCCAATGTAGAGGAACACAGACTTGGAGCATGAAAGTAACTCTAACTACTTTCGTTCTTTTATTAATGATCAGGTTTCATAACAAATTCATAGAGTCTTTAATTTTAAGACCAGATCTTGCAAGCCCTGAGTCACACACATTATTTTACTCATGACTGATCATATTCAAGTTAATCACTGTTCACATTAGCAAAGTATATGCAAAGGTATAGTGGTTTGTGGGATCAGAGTTGTACTCTATTTACATCAAATCTAAAGTTCTTCAGACAACCATAAACAATACGGGACCTTATTTCAAAAGGGATATATGTGAAACTGCACACCATATAATTTTTAATGTTTACTTTATGCACATGAATGCCTGACATGCAAATACACGAGGCCAGTTCAACATTATGTGGACATATCACCCAGGGTGGTCTCTGGGATAGCTTCAGTTAGGGAAAATTCAAGTGGCTTGGTTCTGCAGAAGGCAGACTGTAGGGACAAGGAGTTACTGCACTGGCATGAAGGCAGACCCCATTTCAAGGCTGACTAAGATATGGCCTGCAGGCAAGATCTAGTCCAAAGAGTTAAGTCATCTTTCCTGCAGAGCTCTCCACAGGCCTGCAGACTAGCCCTGAGCACCAGATCCAACCTGTGGACCAATCCTATGTATCATATCCAGCCTGCAGACCAGCCCTGAATCACTCATCTGGCCCATGGGGCCAAAGGAGTTGGGCATCACTGCCCCATTCCTTTGGAAGCAAAGCTCCCCTTCCCATCTGATGATAGGATGTCATGGAGTGCTTGCATACCCTCAGCCCCTCTCTTTGAGTTACTCTATTGACCTGAGGGATCTAAATCTCTGGCTTAGATGCCTCAGCAGAGGTCTTGCTAGCATGGAAATACTGCCCTTGCCATCCCTTTCCATTTTGCAATCTACAAAATGATTAGAACAACATTGCTGGTGTGCTCCCCAGCAGGATTAATTGATGCCTGCAAAGCACTTTGAAGATGAAATGTACTATGTGAGTGCTAAACCTTGGGCCAGGACCTCAGCTGGTTTAAACTGGCAGAACTCCATTTAAAGTTAAAGACCTGGCCCTGTTATTATCATCTTGTCTTATTATCAAGATTTCGTATGCAAATAAATAAAAGCAAGTAATAACCTTTATGCTTTCCCCTCTGTCACCTCTTCTACACGGGAAATTCTTCCTGTAAAAACTTTCACAGCTGTGACACTCTTCTCCTTCAAATCTCCTTAAAACTCACCTCTGCTGTGATGTCTACAAATCACTTGACAATGACAAGGCAGCTGGTGTGCTGTGACTGCTGCATGTCACACTTATCATAATCATCTCCTTGTTACTTTGAGCTCTGCCATCTGTTTCCTGCCTCCACCTGTTGTCTCTCATCTTATCCTTAGACTGCAGCCTCTTTGGGGCAGTGCCTCCCTGTTGTATGTATGCATGCATGCATGTACGTATGTACAGTGCCCTGCATCCAAACACCCACCCCATTTAAAAAAAAAAAAAATCACCCTAGTCTTTTGCAAATTCTGTAAAATATTACAGTTCAAATACTCTAAAATGTGCTATTAAAGTTTGTGTTCCAGGTTAAATATTATGAAGACACTTGTTAATTGCCTATAATTAGAGATCTACATGAGGGAGAGACGCGTGCATGAGTGTATCAAACTCTAGAGCACAAGTAGTAAGCCAAAGAGGTTCAATGTGTGCTGTTATATGTGAAATAGCTACACACATTTGTAGAAGATAGAGTGTGCTTACAGATTTTTTTTAACTGCTCATGTTGAATTTTTTTCTTCATAATAGAAACCTGTTAAAATTGCAAACATGTGGCTCAAAAGAAAGCTTCATCAGCAAATCAGTCTATCACTTGAATGAACTACAGTAGTTATAAGGAGAGACAAAGTGACTCTCTAAATATTATAGAGACTGGCAGGCCTGCTTTCCTCAGGGTGCTTACAATAACACAGCTGCTCCTGGAAGGAGAAGAGACACAAGCAGCTTGCATACATCTCACAGTAGGAAGCCCTAGCTTACTGCAGGATAAGCACCTTCATCCTCTAAACATACGCTAAAGGCAGGGTCAGCAGCAGCACACGGTGCCTTCAAATTAGATTTTTTTTTCCTCTTGGATAAGCCTGGCATGCAAAGAGAAAGAAAATTAGAGACCATGGGGCTGTGTTGTACATATGCAAGGCAAAGGGAAATGCACTTGTCATCCTATGCAGTCAGCCCACCAGGCATTCCTAGCACATTTATTCCTTTTCAATAGGTGGACTATTTTTCCAAGGGCCAGGATTAAGACAGTAGGTCCAATTCTGGCCTCACTGATAGTAATGTAATGTATATGTAATGACAGTAGTGTAAATTTGGGAATAACTGCATCAGAGTTAAAGGAGTTACACCTGAGTAAAGAAAGCTGGAGATCAAAAAGAGCCCTTTTCCACATCTGAAACAATGGTGACGAGGCCTCTAGCAATGGCGATTCTTTGAGATGTTCCCTACGTGGATTTCACTGTGGGTCCCATGGGTAAGAGATCAGTGTTTAGTGGGATGACCAGCGAGGTTGGCAGAGTTTCAGTGTCCTGCACAACTAGATGAACTGAACTTTTGAATGCCTAGCTACACCCAAACATGTCCCAACTCTGAATTGGTTTACTGCTGTTAGTGTTATAAAGTGGAATCCTGGATACATCTAGGTTGTATAACTTCTCTTCTTCCCATCTTAAGTGGGACCTCAGGAGATAGATGGGTTGTCACAGGTGAAACTGAGGATGATTTTTGGCAAGGTCTCAGCACCATTTCGTCCCTGTGGAATGTTGCAGAGAAAGAGTTCATTCATAGACACTAGAAGCAACAGTGATCACAAAGATCATCTCCAGGGTGAGGTGACTGAAGGAGCAGTCTGATAAACACTACACAGACTGCAGAACACTGAGGTCTCCATAACAGTGAGTTCCATGACTGATTAGCAAGTGTGTAGTAGCCCTCCCTTCAAGAAGCTTTAGTCCTGTGGGCTGAGAAAAGACAAAACCCATTTTCATTGGTGGATGACAAGCTGAAATCACTATGAGGTGAACTCAAATAGAGAAAAAGATAACCTACATGCATGAGTGGCAGTAGCCAGTCAAAGGCCCATACTGTCAAAGTCCATATCTTTCTGGGGTGTCTGCACCAAGAACCTCTTCCATTTTGCAGAATCTCTCTCCCTGGTAGATGTATTTCTGCTTTATAGCAGGAATAGCTACTGTCTGGTGTCCTACAGCCACAGCCATGACATCAGTAACAACCCGTGGTTGGAGTGAATATTTCAAAGTGAGACTCTCTATTAGAACCATCAGCCAGAACCACCTTAGCTGGAAAAGAGCCAACAGAACAATCTGGCATTCTCTCTTTTGAGTGTGGAAATCATCCTGGGTATCAAAGAAATTGGTGGAGAGGTATACAACAAGCCTTCCTTCAATTGTAGGAGGAAGACATTTGATAGCAATGCTCAGCTCAGGTCTCCTCTTGAATATGCACTGTACTTGGCAGCAAATAAGTCTGTTATGGGGAATTCTCAAAAGACAAAAAAAAAAAAAAAAAAAAAAAAAGGTTCTTCAGTGGTTCTGTCGCTGGGAGAATGTCAAGAGCCACAGACTGTTCTGGAGCCAGGAAAAATGGAATGATGGAGGCCAGCATTACCATCCCGGAAATGAGATGGCCTGTGCATTTGTTCAGTCTCTACTGGACAAAAAATAATAAAAAAATCCCATTTTTCTTTGGGATAAAGAAATACTGGGAATAGGAGCCTTCTTCCCTGTACTCATGCAGAATCCCTTCTCTACCTCCTAAGAGAAGCAACAGGTTTGTATCTAATGATACCAAGAATACACGAATAAGATCCCTGAAAAAGAATGCAAAGATTTGGTTGGAAGGGCAGAAGGTATCCATGGGACAGTCAGGGGTGTGTATACCCAACACCCATTTTTCTAACATGAAATTTGATCAAGGTCAATGGAACTATGCTAGATGATTCCTGATTAGGCCTGACATAGCTCTCAACTATCTTATCCAAGCTAATGGAGCACTGTGTGTGCTGGAGAAGGCAGATAAAAGACATCCTCTGGTAATGTTACCATTTTGATCATTGGTAGGTAGTCCAAATCTTAGGCCTTCTGTTAGTGCGTACGTACTGCTTCTGTTATGATTATGTTTATAGGAAGGGTGGTGTCCTCTTTGCTTTTCCTGCATGGCATATAGCACAGTGAACGCATATAACCCACTTGGCAAGGCCTTCAAAAACATCTGATCTCAACAACAGAGAATACCCACAAACTCACAGAAGGATCCAGACTGACCTATATTAATGGAAGAAGGAGAAGAAAACTACTGCCTTATTGAAATGTATGTTGATGCCTGCAGAAATCATCATAATGCATGCCCTGAGAGACTTTCAACTGATGGGACATTTAACTTCCACTTCATTTTCTCTCTTAGAAGCTTTCAGTACATGTAGACAAATATGACAAGCCATGTTTGTAGTACAAAAATAAAATTACAAATAGCCTGTAAACGCACACATAGGTGCTTAACCTTACACTCAGCAGCAGTTGAAATCAATGTTTCTGGCCTGGAGTTAATCAGAGTTCCTACAGAATTTGCCATTAGGAATGAGGTGAGCCACGATTCTCTGTGTGATCAAGTGTTCCAGACAGTTAAACAGGGTGCAATCCCAGCTCATTCATATCTATGGGATGATACTTAAAAGCTACACATGCACATATGTTTGCAGGAATAAGGCTATGGAAAGGGCTACCTTCTTGAAAAGCTTAACTAAACCATTTGCATATGATCTCAAAGGTGCAAAAGGAGCCCTTAATTTATACAAATGTTTGAGAGGGGCAAAGTCCAACATGTTCAGTTACATGAAGCCATACTGCACATTTTAAGTATTAAATGAAAAATCAGAAGCCAGTTCCAACTCTAAAAGATTTTAGGGAGTGTCACTTTAAAATTCCCAGAGACGTTGGATTTCCGTCTGTCTTCATTCTGGAGAAGATGAAAGCAAAAGCTGTCAGCTTGAAGACTCTGGCCTAGACTCCTGAAGTACAACATCGCTGCTCAACAAGTAAGATGTGACAGCATTGTGACTGCCTGGGGATTGCTACCACCTTCTTCTCAAAATATACAGCTGGGGTAGGTGGTGCCAAAAAGCTGAAAGTATAGTTGAACCTGTTAAGTCTCAGGATGCAACCATTCAATGCAGGACACTGCTCAAAGCTTGGTACTTGTTAATGGGGAAATGGCTCTTAGGACTTCAGTCTTTTTTCTCTGTTCTACATATCAGTGGCTGCATCTAAACAAGACGTTGAGTGCCCATAGTAACAAGCTACAGTGTAGTCAGTGTCACCTAAAAGCCATTTGATGATACTACTGCACAGTAACTCCCGTTACTGTGTAGTCATTTAGTACTTGTGGATACAAGTACAAAATGACTGTGCAGTAACAAGTGAGCAGTCAGTATCTCATGTAGACATGGCCACAAAAATGTCTTTACTTAGAGAATTATCCTTTCTTCCTCGCTGAGGAGGCATAACCAGATGAAGTTCTGTATTTTTGGCCTAAATCCTCAGGAATCCTGGGTGAGGCTTTCAAAAGCACTTAATACTACCTACTTCCTCTTCAGATCTGTTCATATTATGTTCAGTATAATACATTTGGGTATGTATCATATGTCATTATATGTATTTATATTAAATTTATTCTTGTAGATTTCTCATAGATCTAATAAATCTCATAGATTTATTCTTTTTCAGATGAGTTTAGTAAACTCTTCCCCTACCCTATCTCTATAGTCTGAAAAAATTCCCTTGTTTCCAAAAGTGCTGGGTACCTATGAAAGTCAAAGAAAGTTGTTGTGTGCTTGGCATGTTTGATAATCAAGTTACTTTGGGCCTGTCTGTGTCCTCACTAAAATAAATCCCAACATTCCCACTGACTTCAGAGTTTTATTTCAGAACCTATGGTCCTGATCCTGCAAAGATTCCTCAGTTTATATAGCTGTGTCCCTGAAGTTAATCAGACTACTTGCAATTAGGCATGTGTGTAAGTTCTTACATACTCAGAGTTTAAATATGGATTTGGAAACCTAACTTTTCAGCCATCCTTTTTGAAAATCCTGGACAGGTTTTTTATTACAGACACTTCTAACTGGTACAAGACCACAGTGATTGGCTGACTGACATTAACAACGCTTGTGAACTACACAGATACATGAGGAAATCATGTCTAAATTTAATCTACATGGAGCTTCTAGACACTCCAAAGCAAAGCAAAGATGATTCTTACTGTAAATGTTAGAATTTCAGCCCTAAGCTTATAAAATGTGGGCATGAATGTTCCCTTTTCAGTATATTAACAGGGGAAAAAATCTGCATTATATTCTTCTGCATTTTCCCTTTTTAAAAAAAAAAAAAAAGGGGTGTTGTTTTGTTTTTTTTTTAAATGAATCTATAATTGGTCTATCTAAATGACTGACAGGAAAGGTGAAAGAACAGCCTGTTAGTCCTGACTGCTGGAATAATGAATAGAGAACCTGACATGTTAAATTTCTTCACCACCAACTGGAATAATAAATTATATACTTCTTTCATATTATCATAATACCAAACTCCTCTTAAAAATAGAATGATTCCTTTGGGGTATATTTATACTGAAAAATACATACCTAAAGCTATTATATTTAAAATAGCTTTATATTATTATAATTGGATTTTTTTTCTTGATCTTATTTTTAGGCCTCTAGACATTGAGACTGCTAACCCTAAATTTTCCAAAGGTTCGATTACTTGTGGCTTAGTTTTAGTTGGGCATCCAAATCTGCAGGCAGATTTGCAAAAAATTCAGCGCCTCCTTAGAGTGGCCACTGACCCATCCCCTGAATACAGGGCATCCCCTTGGTGGGGGAGGGAGGAGAACCATCAGCCCACTTGGCCAATCAGTGGTGATGGCCAAGGAGGCTGTGGCCCCCTCCCAATCAGCAGCAAGGGGTGGGGCCACCGGGTCCCTTGGCCAAATCAACAGCAAGGGGCAGGGCTATCACAAAAAGACCACCTCCCTTCTCTCCCTCCCTGGCTGGTTGGAACCCTACTCCTCCTGGCTGTGCACTGCCCTACCTCTACACACAGCCAATAGAGTCACAAGGACAAATGGCTGACACGCATTTCCAGCAATGAAATGAAAAAAACCAGGACTTTTTGCTGTCCATTTCGTATTTAGAAACAAAGGGTTTAAAAGCAGAACGTTCTGGTATAAAACAGGACCAATGACCACCCTACCCATCCTCCTTGCTGTGCAGGATAGAAGTATGCTCAGTGTGTCATTCACTTTGCTGTAGGCCACTGCAGCACAACAGAATGTTTGCCCCTTCTAACTTAGTCTACTACCCATCAACTTGGATAGTAGCTAGAGCAGGCCTCACAGTTCAAAGGCACTAAAGTTTCAATGCTCAAGCAAACCCGTATTTCAAGCTTCAGTCTTCAACCACATAACTTTTGCAAAGCAAATCACTGGGTTAATATCATTTGTTTAACAGAGTACACAGCCTACCTATAAAAGTACAGTAATAAACTTCAGGGAAATGACTCTGAGACAACCTGAATGCATTTAAACCCTACGTTTCTTTTATTTTTTTTAATGGAAAGAAACACAGTTTGTTTTTAAACTTATTTTCTGATTTAGACTTTATTCAAAGACAGCTTTCCTATTCTGATACCTTAGGGCTCAGCTCTGTGCAGCCTTATTTTCTTGCATATGGGATTAGTGAATATAAAGCACTCCATTATGCAGAGGCAGAACAGGGCAGTTCTGTGCCACAGGCAATGGCAACACATGGGGCAGTGGCAACTACCCAGCTGCCAGTGGTAACAGCCAGTCAACAGAAGTGGCTTCTATTCCTGCCACCCCTCAAAGCAGTGCTTGGGGCAGTTGCCCCAGTCACACCACCCTTTACTTCCACTGAAGCCATTATGCCTTTGTACAGACTACCTGCATCATGGCAAATGTGTTTATTATGTCTATGGAGAGATTCACCTCCACGAGGTTGCTCCTTCCTTCTATCATATGCAGTGGGCAGGAGTGAGTGAACCCCCCCCCAAATCTAGGCATAGGCTACAGTTTGCCAGCTGGCACATGAATGAAAGTAAAGTATCAAGTGATGGGCCAGAAAAAAAAATATTCTGGGATGAGGGATGATACACTCCCTGTATTGCCCCTTACAACAAAACATTGCCTCTTACCTAGGGCTCGTGGCAAAGATGTAGCTGAGCTCTTAGAGAACAGGAGAATGGCACTAAGGGAAAATGTTACATTTCTAGTTGTCTAGATGTTCTACCAAGTTATCTTATGTGACCCAGCCACCGTGCTGTTTCCTAATGAATGCTGTCTTCTGTATGAAAACATAACCCCCCAGCCATCTGCATGGAGAACTCCACTACTGTTCATTCACATGCTTTCTTTCTTCAGTTACATTTTTGTATCTTGATCTGATTAAATATTTTCGATTTCAAGAACAGTTTTGACACGGGGGGGGGCGGGGGAAGGGGTCAGAGTTTAAGAAAATTTGACAAAATAGAGGATTTCTGCCACCTCAGCAGAAGTCTTCTTACAACACAAATAAATATACCTTATTAATGTAGCCAACAATCGTCCCAATAATGCAAATAGCTTCATGAGATATATGCCCATGTATTGTCTGAAGAATAGGCTCTCAGGCCTACATATCTACACATTTCAGGAATACCTTACTCGCACATTAAAATGGAGAAACAATTGTCATTGAGTATTTGGAATAACAACACTGGTATTTTAAGAATGTTATTTTTTCTGTCAAATTTTAAGCATCATATTGAGCTTAAACAGAGACCCCGGCTTGGCAAACCCCTGACAATTACACATAGTGCTTGCCTGAGTAAGGACTTTGAGATAATGGAAATTCTGATTGTACTCCTTTTTCTTAATATACCTATAGCAGACAAGAAATAGTAAGTGCTATTACTCAAGGGTTCCCCCTTGAAAAGCTGCCTCTGCCCTATGCTGTTGAGTTACTGGCATTTGCCCCTCTCCTTCCATACCTCACAGAACAAGCCAGGGGCCAAGCCTACAGATCCAGAGTGTACTATGAGATCTGCACTGTACCTGGGGATCCCAGTCATACACAGAGACATGCATCCCAAGACCCATGGCCTTGTAAGGCCTGTGGGATTTGGCCATGGCCAGTTACCAAACAAACAATCTGTGACACGTCCCCTTCTCAGTCACATTGCTGGAAAGTGATACTTGAGCACTGCTGGTAGTACAGTAGCCCTGAGATGCCTCATCTGCTCTTGAGACACCATTGTGATGTGCACAGTAGAAACACACAATAAGAGATACCCCCTGATCCATACGGCTTTAGATGACAAAATAGACAAGGAGCGGAAGGGAAAAGCGAGACCCAGAAAGGTGAAGAGTCTGCACCAATGTCAGAACCCATTAGTGGCCGAGTGTGGAACAGAACTTACATCTCTACAGTCTCAGTCCTACCCACTAGGCCTCTATCTCATCCAGTCTAATAAACTCAATGGCATAACCTCAAGTTAGTAGTGGTATCACCAAGGGAAGACTGTGGATCAATCAGCACATCACACAGGAATACTGAAAACTGCTGTCTTTTAAAACCATATTACATTTAACATTCAATGCACTGTATGCTTCACTGCAACATCTTTGTGGAACCTCATAGCTACTATAATGTGACTTGGGCAAATAAAGCCATGTTTTATCTGAATTGCTGAGGGGCTTGCAAATTGTAACCCTTTTTTCCACATGTATATCCAGGGTCTTTATTAGTCCGTTTCCCCATCAATTAATTTGCTGATAGTTAATCTGCTTGGCAGTAGTTTATTTCATTTTTATCGGTACTCTGCAAGTGGGGAAGAAATTAAATTATTTTGGTAACTGCCTAATGTTGGCCACTAGATATACAAGGCAAGCTTGCCCTATACAATGTTTAGTTGCCCAGTGTCTCGTGATATGAACACCCAGACACTCTAATCATTTCAATGAAGCCATTAAAAAGCCCCACAAGCTGAACGATGGCATACAGCAGGAAATAAATGAGCTAATAAATAATGACACACTGTATACCTTAGCACACAAAACTACATTTTATTCAGTGCCTTAAAATTAATAAGTACCATTTTGTTGTTAACAACATACACTCAGCATTCCTTATCCTTTATACCTCACAACCTCTGTGGCAAATCATAATCTATTTAATGCACTTCACCATTTGTAAGAAGAAAGAAACAGCACATACCAATCCTTCCCACCTCTCCAGTACTCAAAAGTGGCAAATATTAAAAGCATCACAAACCACTTTATTCTTGTTAAGATCAATTACCTCATTGGCTCTCATGAAAAAAAAGTCTATATTAATTTTCTCATCTGTTGTTTTTTGTTCACCCCTGCCTAACTAACCTCCTAGCTCCTTTAAAGCCTTAGAGGGGAAGCTGAATAGAAAGATTAAGTGCTGAATCAGCCCGTTGGCTCAGATGATGCCTGTCTAGCTTGGGGTTCTTCCCTGCAGGCCATACAGAGGTGTGCTGCCCCAGTGAGCTTGTGTGGTAACTGCATGGTACAGAGGAAGAGCAGCTGCAGCAATGCGCACTGGCCAGTCCAGATAAAGTAGCCTCTATCCACCGGTTTCCTGATCCAAGGGGTTGCTTATAACCCAGACATTCCCCACACAGCCTTTCCTTCATTCTGCAGTTTTTCCGTCTCCTTGGCTCTCTGTCCCACGTCTAGGCTGGACAGACACTGGAAGAGGAGAGAGCCTTCTGAACCTTCTGTTGTGCCATTTTTCTACCCCTGCATGAGTCCTGGGAGTCAGAGAAGTAATCAGTCTCCCTGGCTCACCCCTGCACCAGCTGCTCATCTCCTGTCTGACCTAAAAAGCAACTTTTAAATCTGTAGCCTTTAAAATGCTGATTCATAAGAATGGAAAGGCAAGACCCATGTTCTCTAAAATGGCTAGTGGTTCTTGATACTTCCACTTTGGTTGCACAATGGGGATACCTGAAAGATGGCCGATGTTCAGGAAATGCTGGGCAACCATATTTGGTAAATCGCCTTCTTTAAAATCAGGCCCCTTTAAGGTGCCACAAGCATCCAAAGAAACAGGGGCACCAGGAATTGCCAGCCACCTTTGCAAACATAGGCCAACAGGTGAGATTTGGAAAAGTGTGCGACTTAACTTGGAGTAGTTTCTATCCTTGGATAACAGTGCTGACTGGGACAATGCCACCCAAAGTTTAGTCCCTAATCTGATTAAATCACCTATTTCCAATCAGAGCAAATCATATGTTCCTTTGTACTGTAGTAATCCTGATCTGGTGGTAGAAAACACAGATCCACAGCTCCCAAGGAGAATAAAACCTGCCATTCAGAAATATCTTTCTGGATCTAGTACGTGCTCAGTTTCAAAGAAAATCAGAAAAATGCATCTATAAAGCCTCTTGTTAGAATAGTTTTACAAGTTGGAAGGCTCTTATTTACTTCTAGAAACACTGAGGGGGCATCTAGCTGAATTCTCTGTCTGCAAAAATGATATTCTTTTGTTTTATTCTGATTTACAATGGAGTGTTTAACTGATCTATTATGTGTGTGTTACAACCAAGCTTTACAGAATCTGTCAAATTACAATCCTTGGCAACAAAACCAGCCAAAGAAAGTGTAAGAGGCAATTTGAGAAGATACTCCCCAGGAATTAAATTTTGTAAACAAACATTTCAGCTAATTGCATTCTTGTTCTCAGTACACTGAAGGCACCATTTAACCAACACATTTGTCTACAGAGTTTAGTTTCTTCATTTTAATGAATACTGATCCTGTGTATATCATCAGGATCAACATGAAATGCTAACCGAGAAAGATGTCTAATACTGCTTCAAGTGTTTAAGTTACAACCAAGCCAATTAAAGCAAATCCAGTTTCTTTGTTTTACCCAGGCTCACAGGGAGACAGGTCTGAAGGGTTCTAGTGGGGAAAGGAGTCTTAATGGCCACATGAATCACAATATTAAGCTTCCACTGTTAAATGCAACTGGCATTTTCAAAGCTGCAGCAAGAAGTGGTCACTTTGCCAGTATGTTGTATAACTAGTAACACCAGCCCTACCTTGCCACTATCATGAATCACTTCACTTTTAAAAAGCAAGATGGCTGCCATCAAAAGCAGGCTGGATTCAAATAGGTGTTCTTGCTGCAAGGACAGTTAATGGCAAAGCTCCCAATACCTTCAGTAGGACGAGGCCTCCAATTTTTAGTTCTTCTCCATTATTCTGATGGTATACCTATCATTTAGTTCTTCCAAAAGATGAGTCCTACCTCAGCCCCAAGATAGTGAGATTGATGCAGGAATCACTGGATAGAAATTCCTTGTTTTTGCTTTATGCAGGAAGTGAAGAGAGATGATCAAGTGTCCCTTCACATGTTTTTATTCATAATATGAATGTGCTTCTTAGTTTTCAAACTCTCATACTTCCAAGCTGAATCACATGCAATCAAGTGGGAGCACAAATGCAAAGAAGTAGAAAGGATTGCATTTGGTTGGGAGCTGCTTGGCTTACTAAAGGTTGTTTGAATTCATTGGCTTGGTTTGTTCCTCTCAAAGTAGTTTCCCAAAGAATCGACTGTGAAATCCATGTACTATGCACTTCAGGGATTTCAGGGAAACAACAGCGGATGATATTATATAAAAGATGTTGGTCTTCAGTTGCTCATAGAAAACACAACACAGGGTGAGATGCTACAGCGCAACAGGAATGAGCTACTCTGTCATAGCTTGTTACTCCTGCACAGTGGTGTTGGGAAAAAACAGTGCGGTGACAGTACTGCATAGTAACGCTGGTTACTGAACAGTCATTTAGTACTTGCTTAGTGTGACACTGTTCTGTTCCTTTGTTCCAGTGGCCAGACTGTGGCTCATCTCTTAGAGGATTTATTCATTTGTTGCAAAGATTCCTAGTAGATAGTTGTCTGTAGAGCCACACTGTAACTCAAAGCCCTGTTAAAGGAACTAATCAGCAGCCAGACAGCTCGCACTTTCCTCATTGTACTAGCAGCTTTCATTCCAAATGCTGAAGTTACCTTCATGCAGATTTTTAAAGGCCACTGTTTATGCATGTAAATTCTAAAGGGCATTAGCAGTACGGCTGACACACATTGACAGCAAGCACATCTCCAGGAATGGAATACGCAGCAATGACTGCCTGAATAATTGATGTACTTTTATTCTGCCCCATGGCCGGTTATTACATTGTTCACTCTCTTCAACTGCCTGTGGTTTCTAAATTAATTAGAAATCTGCCAGCTAAAAAAAAAAAAAAGATACTGAATACAAAAGAAGATACGAGTAGTGATGTCTATTAATGCCCTTGAGCCCTAGAGAATCTCTTACTTTGACCTGGTCACATGGAGGCTGAAGCACAGCCCAGTCTCTAGAATCCAGTATTTTTGAGTAATCCTAGCTTCTGATACTGACTGCAGAAGAAAAGATAGAATAGATCATTATGATAAGTGAAAACCTTCCCACCTCTAGAAAGCCCTAAGTTGTTTAATATGGGGGGAGAATCAGACCCGCACTCTTTCTCTTGGCAGTTAAGAAAAAAATCTTGTCCCGCAAGAACACACACACACACACACACACACACACACACACACACACACACCAGCTGGGATTTACTCAACATGATAGAGAACAATGTAAATATACAAAACACACTTAAACCTGCATTGCTCTAACCTAGTCCCATACTGCTCAAAATGAAAGAAATGCTGTTAAGTCAGACCTATCCCTATGGTTTATCCAGCTAAATGACTCTCCAGAAACCATTTCACAGCTGAAATGAACTGCCTGTTGCCTCTCCTGCACACCGAGAATGAGAGAGGCTGAGAAATGTTATACTGTGATCAAATATACAGATATGAATATAAAATACCAATAACCATTTTTTGCACCTTGCATGGCCTTATTGACTTGCAATACAACCTATACTTAAACTTTAAAACAATAGTGTTTATAGCTTTTAAGAAACCTACTGGGAATAATTGAGCAGTTTGAACCACATCCCATTAAAGTATACAAGATTTCTTTCTATGTCCTTGGAAAGTATTTAACCGTGATGTGGTATTTTTAGCTTCCTACTTTATTTAAGAACAGACATATTTTTAAATGTGCTTTACACAAACTACAGGTATTTCAAAAGCATAAATAAACACAAACTAATGGTTTCACTGAAATTATTTTAAACTGTTCAGCTAAAATCGGGAACTAATATATCACTTTCCCATAAAAGAGCACCAAGCAATCTACATATCAAGTAATATACAACAGTGTATGCATAGTCTATCTCTTTGCCAACATATAGTTTGTCATTGTAACCTTCAGGGTATCTGGAAAAAATCCTACTGGGCCCATTAATACCTTTCTATTTGACTCCTTTTTAAATGTAATGCATTGAATGATTTTTAGGAGGACTGGATTTTGAGTCTCCTTTTTTTGTATGCACAATGTATCTTATGTTCAGAACAATGAATGTTCAAGTTGTAACTTACAGATATCCCAAATCACCATTCATAGATAACATATCACAAAATCATCATTCCAGGTGTAGGG
>NW_005842876.1:348161-356998 GCF_000455745.1 Alligator sinensis
GTATGCTAGAGTAAACAATGTTACCGTCTAAAAAGACACTGACTCAAGTTATCATCAAGCTTTACACAATATCAAAGTCGCTAAAGCAATTAGCTGCTACAGAATATCAACCACCATAATTAGAAAGACAACTGAAACCTGCAGGAGCAGAAACAGAGAGGGTTAACTTCTGTGGAATGTCCAACACATTTATTACTTGACTCATTCTGGAGGCCAAGTACATTTTTCCTTACGCTTTCCCCCCAGCATTTTCTTGCTAGTGATATTTTTTATATTAAACAGATACTGTATATATGGTCCGTTACTAAAAGCTGATTAAAGACCATAAAGCACAATTCTCCTGTAGGCTAGGTACAGACATTCAAAAAGCCTGAGGCAAAATCCAAATTATGCGGGGTTTTTTGTAAGTGACATAATTTTAGATTAGTAGTGACCAGAACAGACATTTGCCCTTTGGGAGAGGGGGCAAATCTTAGACTGGGTTCCACCATTTTTAAACCAGTCTGTGTGTGCCAAACTTCTGTTCTGTTTTGGGTATAGACTGGTTTTGTGTGCTGAACTTCTGTTCTGTTACTGGTATCAACTGGTTTCTGATCACTTATTCCAGTAAAAATCTAATGTCTGTACCTAGCCTTAGTGTACTCTTGAGTACATTTCAGCACTCTTCCTGGACAATTTCAGGGCTAGTTCAACTTCTCGAGAAGGAAGACACTTCTAAAGCATTAGAATATCTATATATTGATGTAATAGTGCAGCTTATTTGTTTTTGTCATCTTTGTTTATTCATCCCATCCAAAATGTAATTAGCAATTGTGCAGCAAGGTAGATTCAGAGGCTACTTGCAGATGTTAAAAAAAAAACAAAAAAACCACGCTTTACTGGAAGAAGAAGTGCATTACTTTAACCCAGCTCTGCAGTACCTGTATAGATCAGGCACTTCAGCGGGGCTTTTTGGCACTTATCTAAAGCTGATCAATCAGCTATTAAATAAAAGTGCCAAAAAAGCCCCACTAAAGAGCTTAATCTATACCAGGGGTGTGCAGTTATTTCAGGTGAAGGGCTGCTTACTGAGTTTTGGTAAGCCATTGAGGCCCGCATGACAGGCAGCCAAGGGCAGATAAATATAAATTTTCTAAATTTTTTAGGGGCTCCATGGGCTGGATGGAACGGCTTGGCAGGGCGTATCCAGCCCACAGGCCACATTTTGCCCACCTCTGGTCTATACAGACGTCAGGTGAGCCGGGTCCAAATAACACACTGCCTTTTCTGGGCATGCACTGGGCTTGGTGTGGGAATGTGCCGAGTTTAAAGTAAAGCACCATTTGTTTGTTTTTTTTAACTTCTACAAGCAGCCACAGTGCATTTTTCAAATGAGAATAGTGGAATAATACATCTCATAAGAATACCTTTACTATTTAGGCAGCGTCTTTCCTGACTCATGCATTTTTTCCTTATATTCTCTGCATTTTATTATACTTTCCAAGGTTTTTAATTCTTATAAAGTCTACTTGTTTATGCCCAAGTATCTCCACCTTCAATTGATGAATTTCTTTTCACGTTAAGTGCTATGGCCTCTGTGGGATTTTTTCCCCCACCATGACTTTTAGGCACATTTGCTAAGTGAAAGCCTGAGCATAGCCCTCTCCAAATCCCTTCAGTTCACTAGGCCATAGTAATGAATCACACTAATGCTGTGAGAATGTCCTCCAGTCTTACTAGTCCTTCCACTCCATCCCTGTGCAGATGGAAGTCTGCATCAGTGGATACAGGCTGTGACTAAGAAGTGAACAGTGCCCTCCCTATACCACTTATATAGGAGATGCAGGGTGAGGAAGCCAGCCAAGTCTGCAAGGAGTCTCACCATCCCAACATTACATAAAAACTAGAGACTGAGGCTATACTAGTACTTGCATTGGTTCCATTCCTTCTGTCAGATCTTCCCCCTGTAGGGGATAGCCCCTGGGCAAACTCCAGACTGCAGTTCTTTGTGACAACAGGGATTGGACCAAAGCCCTGAAGAGCTAAACGCCCACAGCATCCCACTTGTCCAATGACCTACACAGGTATCCTAAGAGAACAGAGCAAATTTAGATGATTTCACAGCCGTTTCACTGGAATGCATTAGCATTTGTTTCTCTTTCACCTGTTTAACCTTTATGCACACTGAATAATTTCACAGTATGACACTCTGCACCTCCTTTCTTCATCTACATCTCATTTGGCTGCTTTTGTTTCTGTATTACTTTTATGGAAAGAACTATTGTAAAGAATTGTGATGGCTTCTGAGCTGAAAGTGTGAAAGCACTGCCTGAAGCACTGAAAATGTCACAGGCCTATGCAGTATGATAGGATTGGGCAGTTATCTGAACACCCACTACACACACTGTGCGACAGCTAACAAACAAGGCTTGAGCCTACTATCTAAAAATTACCTTTTATGTTCTTCAGTTGCTAAAATCCATTCACTATTTTTTGCAGATTTCTGAATTCAGCATTTCTGAAAAAAAAGAAAAAGAAAAAATAATTATATTTGAGCTGAAGATTTATTACATAGTCATGAAAAGTGTTTTTACATGCATTTATAACATACAACAATAAGTACCATTTCTTTGATGAGTATATCTGGTTTATAAAGGACAATAATATTAATTTTAATACAACACATTTGTTCTGAAAGCAAAAAATAAGTGTATAATCCTCAATGATTGAAGAAAATAGTGGCAGTCATCAATGCCAATTATAAAGAAAGAGACAGACCACTGGCAGTGAAAGGACAATGTACCTGGAATATCAGATCAATGTATAATCCAAGGGTCCAATTTTCCATTTAAGTGATTGTTGAAGAATTCCACTCAACAGGAGCAGCAACAAGTGGCCAAGCCTTAATTTAGTCTCCAAATGTAACTATAGGTCTAGCTCAGTTTTATAGTGTAGAAGGAAGAACACAATGAATTACTTCGTTTAGAAGTATATTAAAATGACAAATAAGAATTAACAGCTGCTAAGTCCCAGTCAGATGGAACCCACTGTTAATCAAGTGCAGTCACTGCCAAAGAGACATCTAGAGCAGGGACTCTCTAAATCTTTTATGACATGGGCTATAATATATTGCATCTTCCTTCTTGAGCCCCCTCCTTGTTCTCTGGTATGTGCTTCTCAGAAAATTTAATTCTGCATATGGTAAAGGCTGGAGACCAGAGCTGCTCCTTGGACCATTGCTTTAGAAAGATCAGTCTCGAGTAAAACTACCCCACAGACTTGATGGGGTTAGGGTTCTGCCTGTAGGGTAAAGTCAGTTCAGGCAGCAGAGACCACTTCTCCTTTGAAATTATATTTAAGATGCCTTGTGCTGAGTAGTAAACTCTGTCCACAAAGATCCTGTTGAGTAAAGGAACAGTTGTACTGATGTTAGCAATATTTAGCTGGTCCATTAATGAAACTACACAAGGGTAAAATCATATCCCCACTGAAGTCATTGTATTTTTTGCCACTGGGCAGGAGTTCACCCCAAATATTTACATTTTTCAGTAGACCTCTGCTTTTCTGTCATTATGAGAGCCTGGACGAATTTGTGGAAGAGGCCCTCAGAAAAGCTGGGTTCAATCCCCTTATATTTAGAGAGATGCCAAAAAGCAGCCCATTGCAGCTGATGGTACCCAGCAGTTTGGGCGGGGGGGGGGGAAATCAGGGAAGGTTATTTGAAGCCTAAATCCAGGCTCAAGAGCTTAGTCTTCATGTCACCAGTTTTGAATGGTTGACTAGAAAAGTATAAGTATATGTGAATAAGAAGAAATAGGGGCCTGATCCTGCAGCTTTTAATTGGGCAAAACTGCTATTGTAGCCAACAAGAGAATTTTAAGTTGTGTAAAAAAAATCACACACTTAGATTCACTGATTGTTCTGGCTTGGCTCGGGTTGCTGTTTTACTGTGCTGTTTACAGTCCTGGATTTTGATCAACAATGGATCGTTTGAGAAGGAAATTTAGTTTTACAGGTGCAGACTGCAGAGTACGCTATGCAATACTTCAAGAGCAGCATCCAGTATTCTTTATTTCTAGGAAAAGTGCCATTTGGTTGGACTACAGTCCTTATACATTATGGCAACAACTACATTCTTTTTCAAGAAACCACTGGAGAATAACTTTGATTTGACTAGCGCACTGTATGGCAGAAACAATGGCTTGCCATAACAGTCTCAAGAAGTTAATATTAGTTTTTTTTACCCGATTACCTTGCTGCAAGTTTTCAAATAAAATTCAAACAAAAGGCTCTTAGTTTCATTTATGATGTCCCTGATTTCACATCTTTTTTAATATAAAATTGTACACATAGCACAATATACAGCGGTTTATGGCTCTACTGTGTCAGTTTAGGATTCAGAGCATGTTTTTCCCCCTACATTCTTCTTTATGCCAAGGCAGGAGCATTGGCTGATGAATATTTTCCCTCCAACTTCCAAATGCATCACCTTGTGCTGATCTTCCCTATACGCTATTCACGTGCAGATTTCAAATGCTGTCTGGGGATACCTGTTATTATTTTAATCACTTAAGGAAACCACCCACAGATCCTTGGGCTGCAAAGACTCCAACAGCTACAAAGGTAGCAACAATTAAAGGCACAGCCATCCTCTGGATTTTGAGTTACCTAAGCCCTGCAACTACAAAACATGTGCATTATTGCCCTGTCCTGTCCGCCCCAAGATGTAATTTAAAAAAAGTGGGTGGTGTTTTAGCTCCAACCTCTGTTAGCATTGGAGTTATGCAAGGAGTATGCTATAAAGGAGTTACAGTTCATTCCCTCCTGCATGCTTATGCACACACCAAAATTTATATTTTGTTTGCTTGTTTCCTTTCACACCATATCCTCAGCTTGGCCACTCACAGGTCCCCATCCTCCACTCCCTGCACCAGCTAAAATATGCCTTAGAAAGTGCACTACAAGTCAGACTGCCTGACCAAACAGATGCGGGGGTTCACTTTGGAACTGAAAGTGCCATTCGGCAAGTAGCATCACTCAAGGCTCGGTGAAGTAGAAAATCATCTTGTGTCTCTTACTCCAGTCTATATTACATTGTGGAAACAACCTAAATAGCCTCCCCTACCTGCAGAGATTAATTCTATCTGGATAGCATAGCTTCCTCAAAACAGTCAACTTTTACTAACACTACTGCTGGTGTTCTAAGGCGGTCTTCATATCCTCCACTACTGGGACAAATGCATCTCGCTAACCAAATCAAGGGCAAACTATTCTGCAACTCCAGATGCCAAGGTGAAGGCAATTTAAACTAAAAACTACTGCACTTCCGTGCTAAAGCAGAAGCTGCTAGGAGATGGAGCAATGACACTCTCCATTCTTTGGTTCCAAAAACTGGAAAGAAAACACATCATGATATAAGGGCATAAGCACATGATGTGTTCCAACAATGCCAAACAGCAAAGTGCAGAAGCCCTTCCCATGAATGACCCAGAAGCCTAAAGTTTCAGAAGTGACTAATAACTTTAATGTGCCCTACCTGAGGTGCTGGAATGGTTAGCCTCTTTTCCCAAAGGGGCCAACCACCCAACCTCTGAAAATCCTACCCTTCCCAGAGCACATCTACATATGCACTTTACTGTGCAGACTAATTTGCTGTACAGTAAAAAAAAAAAAAAAAAAGCATCGCTGTCTACATGTGCATGGCAATTAGGCCGGTGTAGACTAATTTACTGCAGTTGGATAGTCCTGTCAGACACACCTATTATTCAACACCAGAAAAAATTACTGCATTTAAATGCCCATGTAGACAGTGACATCTGGATTAGTTTACTCTGGCTCAAATTGTGCCAGAGTTTGTTCAGTCGAATTAATTACATGTATAGACATGCCCCCCCCCCCGGTGTCTCAAGTTAGACAGTCAAAAATCTCTTTTACAATTTTACTCCCATTCAAATTAATAAGTGAACACGCAGGATGAAGAGTATGAGAGTGATGTTACACAACAAGGTAGTCTATCCATGTCTGAGGGATGCAGTTCACTTTTAATCAGGAGATGTTGTAACACTTATGGTTGGTCTCGTATATAATGGACTCTAGCCCAGGGATGTAATCATTAGGGTTTGCACCTTGGGCAGCAGTGGGCATCATTCATGCACCCACTCTAACTGGGTATTCCAGGGCTGGTGCCCCAGTTACCCACCCCTTGTTATATTACTGCTCCAGCCCATAACACAAGAACCTCTGCAGTTACAAGTTGAGGGGACTTAATGGCACTGGAAACTGAAATACTTTCTCTAGGATGAAAACCAATCAGGACACAGCACAAGGAAGTTCCCACTCTCACTGCCCTGTCTGTGCTGGCCTGGTGGACATCAAGAAAACTTCTCCCAACTAGAACTAATGCACATACACAGTGTATGCTTTCCAAGCACCCCAAATTACCATTCTCCACTGTGAAACTCTTTTTGATGCCGGTGATTAAAAGTTAAAAATTATAATTTGTAATGCAGCTGAAACCAGAGCCTCGCTCTTCTAAGGACACGATGAGAGATGGCCCCTGCCCTGAAGTGCTTACCATCTATGTAGGCAAGACAGGGAAGGAACAAAAGGTGAAATAAATTTCCTGGAGTCAAACAGGAAGTCAATGGCAGAGCCAAAGATAAATCCCAGTTCCCCCATCAGTACCCTGTCCACAAGGCCATTCAGACTCTCTAGTATTAAACTGATCAACTTCTAACAAGCTTTATCAACAACCAAGAACCAAGATGAAATCAAATTATGTCTCCATAACACTATAACCAGCTCTCTTAATACCTCAACATGGATGAAAACTGGTTGCAATTCCTTCCTGCAACATTCCTGTTTATTTTGTAGTAGCTCTTCAAACTGGGCTAAATTTTAAAGTGAAAAGTAATAGGTTCTGTGGGTGAACAAAACCTCAAGGGGTCAGATTTTCAAGAGTGCTCAGCTCCCACACAAGGGGCTGTGTTCACAAGACTGCTTTCATCTCCCATTTGAGCCAAGGCTATACAGGGTTTTCTGACAATACAAGATGGATTAAGACCTATGACACTGCACTGCTCTGGTTGCAGCAAGCCTCCCTTTCAGACTTCTTACTAATGAACGTGCGTAACGGAAAAAAATTGCCTTCTCACCACACGTAACATAGCCTTCTCTCCCCCTCCTGCCTTCCAAAGGGAGGCATTAGGACTTTCTGTAGTCATTACAGATGTCCATTTCATTAGCTTCTTCTTTAGTTGCTACTTTCAATAATGAAAACCACTGCAAAAAAAAAAAAAAAAAAAATCTTTTCTCCACCATGTGTTTACAACTTTTAAGAAATGGACAAATTAGGTATGCACAAATATCAAAGTAAATGGGCCATTTTATCTTATGTTCTAAAATTTTAATAGGATTTTGCACTGTAAAATCTACAGTTCCATTTGCACGGCAAAAACTCCTAAGTCACTCAGACATAAGCGTTTTACATACCTAAAATATTAACACACAGATAGTGATATTATAAAGGGTTACATTTCTAACTACTTTTCCCCTGAAATCTAATATGCTAATAAATGTGATCTACTTTTCACAGATTACTGGCAAAGTCCTTCAAAGAAAGTAAAGCTGGAAAATTATTAAATTTTCTTCTGTATAATTAATCTGTAAAGAAGAGAGCATTGTGCACTTTACAAATAAAGGAAAGATAAAAGTAAACGTGTGCAAAAAGAATATAAAGCTTTTAGCCTTCGCAAACAATTCTAGCACATAAAATATTAAAAGTGATGCTAAACTAATCTTTGGCAAGAATTGGAAGCAACTGGCTACAGCTCATAATATAGATTACTCTGGTTTACCATTTTAAAGACATTAAAGTCTATCATTATGGTCGTGTATCACAGCAATGTACATTATCCTCCACAAATGTCTAACGTGGTATATTACAGTCACGCAAATTAGACAGACTCCACGGCAAAAAATGTAAAAAGATGCAATATTTAAAGTCGACAGGCAGGAACTTTCTTTACTTTACAGAGAGCAAAAGAGAGTGAGAGAAAGTCCAGTCCTGTCATCCTGAAAGTGAATGGCAAACTCCCATTAATATCCACAGGAAAAGACAGACACAGGCCCACAGCATCTGGGAAAAGATTCATTCTGGCAATCTAAATACAGCACAAACTCAGTAGATTAATGATTTGTGGTAGAGGAGTTGCCTGCCCTCTTTTTAACACTTTGGTGCTACAAGAACAGAGCAGCCCATTCCCTAACCCTATGATTACTTGGTGGCTTCCAATACAATTTCCCCTTCAACAATTTTGGATTTCTGTCTCCACCTCTTTCTTCCTCACATGCCTAAAGTCTTTAAATCTGCTCTGTGAACATATAAGGAGCTTAAAACGTATCCATGACACTATCGAGAACATCACAAACCAAATGTTGTTCTACTTTAGTTAACAAGAAAATATATGTTCTACCGTTTATGAAAAGTGTGCATTTATTAAAAGGATCAAATCACAGGGTAGAATTTCCACTTTCAGCCCACATGAAGGTTTTTCTTCACAGAATGAGACTCCTGCTGTTCAATATACAACACAGAAAGCCACCCATAGTAGCTCCCAAAGTGAAATTTTCCCAGCTGGAAAACATATAGCACAAATGGTGTTATTTTATTAGACATCCAGATTTGATTATACAAGTCTCACCCCTCCGCTCCACCCCAACCCCCCGCCCCCAAGAAAACAAAACAGTTTAAGCACAGACTGGTATTTTATTACACACTCATAGCCCTACACACCAGGATGACTACGTACACATCCAGTCTGGTTATACACTCTGGGCAAGACAATATATGAAAGAGT
>NW_005842876.1:357010-398259 GCF_000455745.1 Alligator sinensis
AGAGTGTGCAAGCTCCCATCTCCCCACCCTCCCCCAAATAGTGGCTGGGGCACTCACCTGGGAAACCGAGGACCTGGGGTCTGGGTCCCTCTGGCTTCCCAAAAGAGTGTTCCAAACATGTCAACATACAGGTCAGCTGTTTTCCAACCTTTTTTCTGGTACTTGTTTTGAAGCTGCCCCCCCTGGGCAGCCATGAAAGTGAATTCTATAGGAAAGAAATGGAAGAGAACATGCCAGAGCATGGGCATCCCAAGGAAGTAGCTGCTGGGCTGGTAACCTGTACTTTATTGGGCTTTTGGGGAATTACATAACCAACAAATGCCATGTAGTCAATCAAATCTGTACACCTAGGTATTCAGAAAAAAAAAAATACAGTACCATCCCAATTGACTAGGGCTAGTCAGAAAAAAAGGATTTCAGTTTGTTAACAAATTTCAAATTTTGCTTTTGTTTTGCATTGTGTCATCTTCCAGTGATTTTTTTCTTGTCCCCATGGGGAAAAAGAAACAGGAGAGAGTAGACATCCCAGACATGCCAGAATAGCCAGGTGATTAGACCACAGAATGCAAGAGACCCAGATTCAAAACCCTATTCCAAACCAGAAAGCAGAGCACTTGCCTACTACCCAAGTGAGTGAGTGCCCTTACCTACTAGGATGCTGGGTATCAAGAGGTCTCCCCTCTCTCAGAATTTCTGAGATGGGATGGAGAGACTATCGGGAGCCTAAGAAAAATTCCTAATGAAGCTTCATCCAAATCAACATGTTCTGGAAATATTTTTTAGATTAAAAAAAAAAAAAAAAAAAAAAAAAAATCATCAACATATATTTTTTTGCCAGCTCTAACGACTGCCACAAGCCCAGTATTTCACTCCCAAATAACACTGCCTGAAGTCAATGAGTCTCATAAATAAGTATCTGAGAGCAGAATCTCACCTCCGTTTTGGAAGTGTGTGACACCTCCTGCTCACTTAGGAAGCGATTTACCAACAATATATACTGCTTCTTCAAGGACTGGCTACTCTGTTGGCACAACAATGACCAAACTCTTCTGCCTCATGTGAATTCCTGGCAAAGAATCCAAGAGATAAAACTGATTAATTCTAATTAAAATGAAAATCAAGGAAATGACACAGTCTGTTGAATCTACTTGATGAATCCCAAACCTCTCTCATTTCAATGTTAATTGTCTTTTTACAAATGTGCAATACTCTAGTGTACACCGAAAAATGTTTTCATATTTTTCTCCACTTGGAACATAAAGGGCCAGATGTTAGAAAGTGTTCAGCACCTATTTCAGCTTTTAAACAAGACCTGATTTTCAAGTGTCCTTCTCAGGACTTTTTAATATCTGAACCCCAAGTTCACTGGTGGATCAAAGCTGAAGCCCACAGCAGTGGGCAGGGTGAGGAACATATCTCCAACATAGCTGTTGGGAGCAATGGGCCTTAGACATGTGCAGTGCCTTTAAAGGGGTCTCTACCTTTGCATTAAGCAGAGACAGATCTTACGCTGTTTCTCCCAGTCTGTAGAAAATGTCAAAAAAAAAAAAATACTAAGAACATTTCCTAGATCCTGCTGGCTGCCTGCGTGTGAAGTGCAAAGGAGCAAGTGTTTCAAAACACATATGGTTGGAGATGACTATCTTAAAGGAATGTCTGTACCAATGACTCTGAGATACATTCATGCCCATGTGTGCAAGGACAGCCATGAGGCAACCCAACCCGAGTAGCAACTTGTTGTCTTGCTGTTCTCCAGCCACACAGAGGTTTGTACCCAAAAACACCAACAGGAATATTAGAGAGAAAAGGAACAGACTGGGGTTCAGGACAGACTTTGTCTACAGATTGGTATAGGACAGAGGAAAAATGGACATTTCTAGATGTATACTTATATCAACTAGGCGTGGCTTCTGCATGCAGAATCAATACCTAACCTGTGACCCAGCCCCTCCACTCTTACCAAAAACTGAAACCTCTTAGAGGCAGGGCAGGGATCAAAGGGCAAGCAGGCGCTAGCATTTTACCCTCATGCTCTAAAACGTTGAGCAACATCTGTATGGAATACAGAAAACATACCCTATTCTAACACTCTGGGGGATAAATAAGCAAAGCCAAGGCATTGCTTTGTGATCAGAAAGACAAAACCCAAGGAGTTGGTAAATCATAAAACATGACCAAAACCAATCCTGCGATTTGTTCACATGGTGCTGTCTATTCTGCCTGTTGTCAGGGGAACACACAGAACTTTATATTGCAGAGAAGTTCATAACCTGGTATGTGGGTGTGTATGGGAGTGGGTGGAAGGGGCAGAGATTGTATAAAAACTGTTAAAATGTAGGAGTAAACTTCTAGAGCCAGAATAATGCAGATCATCCCAGATCCTGGGTTTATTTTGCAAAAGAAATTACAGACGACCAGCTTCTGTGATTAACAAAGTTGGACAAGGGATGAACATGATTTAAGATGCAATCCTCTCTCTCCCCCTGCTATCTAGGTATGTATACACAACATTAAAAAGAAACCCAAATGCAGCTTGTATCCAGTCAGAAATAGATGCCTGCTTCAAGGAAAACTTAAGCTAAATTAAATAGCGAAGACAAATTGGAGGTAATCCAGAATCTGCCATGTTATTTGCTTAGACACTATTTATTATGGTTACATTTTATTATACAGTAGTAAAAAATTACAAGGCAACATCCTGTGTTATTTCCCACTGGAATAAATGATACAGATGTACCATTAAATCTCAACACCAACACCAGCATGCCAGGCTACATTCCATTTGTGTCTTTATAATGTGTCAATAGACTGACATTTATGCCTACTGATGGTAAAGCTATTTATATTATAGACATTTAAATGTGCTGTAAAATGTGTAGCATTACACAAATCTAGAACCCTTAAAATGCCCACAAAAAGCTAGTAAACATACACCAAAAAACTCACTGGGTACCTGTAATCCTCAACTGAAAGAACCATTCACTCAACCCTGGAAAACATGGTTTGTTTCAGGGTTATCATAATTATGCAGACAACTTACACAAACCTTGCATTTCACTTGTAAATCAATCTGAAGCCATACTTAATTTTCATTTGTAGATTTTTGTCCATTTCCAAAATGGGTATCCGTATACACTAGATCTGTACTCAGTCATGACATCTTTTAGGCTTACTGCATGATGAACTAAGATGAACTAACCAAACTCAAGAATTGGTAAAAGGATAGTTTTGCACATTTTAGTTGATGAGTCTAGTTTACGTTATACTGCTACTGACCAGAAGCTGTCTTCCGACACCTGTGCCTTGATATATGAGACTACGAGTGACCTTGGTGTAGTTGCCAAAGCATAGATTTTCAAAGGAGTCAGACACTCAACTACCGAATTAGTATGTGACTGAGGTGGTTAATTCCCATTGGTTCCATCTGAACTACACAAGAGTTCAAAACACAAAAGATGTCCATACACCTGATATTAATGGGTGCTCTTGTTAAAAGTCTCAGCATAAGACTGTGCAGACAGGGACTTAAAAATCTTACCACCTTCTGCAGTAGTTTCTCCCATGTAGTACAACTAAGCACTATGGGAGTGATGCATGGAAATGCATAGATTTACTGTACCAGTTTGGCTATTTTTGACATACACCAAATTCATTGCTACTGTAAAGGTAATTGGCCATAAATATGCAAGCTAGAAAAACATGGCTGAAGATTACATGCTCTTGTTCCCTAGACAATTGATATGTCAGGGTAAGGAAGTTACAAACATGCAAACTCCTTTTCTTTTTTAATGAAGAGATCATGTCTTGTTGAAACAAACAAGTCACTGAAATTGCCAGGGCTCCTCACAAAAGCTATCAAATTGACATTACAATGAAAAAGATGCATCAGGTGTATAGGGGCAACACATTTCTCCATTGTTGCCCTAAGACAGTACCATCTGACCCAAGGGTCTCATTCAGTGTCTGAAGATTTTAGCAGGAGTTTTTCTTCCACTGATTTTAATACTCTGCTGTTCCCCTACACCAATGTTGTGATGCCCCATTTCTTTAAGGTGCCTACAGACAGCACAAAAAAGCCAGAAACTAAGTAACTACATTCGTTCAATGCTTTTCCACAGCTGACAAGACTGAACTCTCTCTAAAGCTTGTCTCCTAATTTATATATAGCTCAAGATTTTCTGCACAGTTGGTATCTCTCTGGATAGGTCTGTCACACTTTTTAAATTATTATTAGTAGTATTAATGTGACACCAAGATCCTTAACTGAAATTTATGCCACCTGAAGAGACTTCCAAAAATGTAGTTTATCATTAAAATGAGCATCAAATGTGACTGAAATGTAAAATTATCTTGACCTTCTATTCCACGCACTTTAGCAGTCACAGTCCTTCCTTTATGTGAGCAGCCATCTCCTGTTCCATTGTTGTGCCATTAGCAAACAAGGCACATAACTATGATAAGGATGATCAGAAAGGTTCTTCCCATGGACAGAATGATTTAATCACACTTATGCCCACATTCTTACAACTATATGAACATGGCATCCAAAAGCCACTATTAGCCAACAAAAAAGGAAAGCTCACTCAAAACTAGCATCATCTTAGAACAATGCAGCCCAACCTGAAGCAACTAGAATGTCCAGATTTTTTAGAGTGTGTATCATGTTAACAACAAATTATTTTTACCAGGGCTGTGCCACACCTTGCAAATTATTTAATTAAAATCCTGAATGTATGAGATGAAGGGTCAACCACAACACAAGTTGAAGAGTGGGGTTCATAGAAGTACAGGCTCCACACTACAGATTAAGGAGTTGTCTATCCAGGGAAGTTATTGCCCAGTAAGCAAAGGTACAAATTTACGGTGTACTAATTCCCTGTATGGATGCCCTAACAGTGGCGTAAGCCAAGCACAGGAAGTTATCCTCCACTTGTGCACTAAGGGCGATTGCACAGGATGTTGAGTAGAGCAGTCAGAGTGCTGAAAGGTCACACCTGAACTTTCTGGGCAGCAATTCCCCTACATCAAAAAATCCTGAGAATGTCTGATGGTTTGAGCTATTTCCACAGCATTTTGCAGAATTTGAGCTTTGGGGGAGGGGGGGGGGGGGGGGGGTTTTTTGGGGGGTTTTTTTCCGAATTTTTGGGTTTGGGGGGGGGGGGGGGGGGGCTGTTTGTTTGGGAGTTTTCTTAAGTTTCTAGCCTTTGTTGTGAAGATACCCTGCCAATGAAGAACCATTACTGTAGTATTGCACTGGAAAATAACCTGATAGAGAAGCTCTAAGGATGGTACCCACCCTGTCCTTGATATCTCAGTGACATGGGAATTCTAAATCCAACTCACAGTAACACAAGGGGTGATATTAAACGTTCCAATAGGAACTGGAAAGGGCCGAAGGGCTCCAAAACCAATGTGGAGACACACAACCTCTTTCTGCAGATGGCCTGGCGCCATGCAGCTGTTGGGTGACCTGTGGAACTTGGGGATTAGCTCTCTTGCTTCATCTTGGGCAGAAAATGACAACCATCCCTTTTGAAGAAGTCAGAGGAGACTCATATGGAAGACTAAGGGAATTTAACAGTTTTCTCTTTGCCACCATCATGGTCTCTCTCTCTCCATCAGCTTTTCTATGGTGGCAGGCCACCCACAGAAGCTTAAGAATTCTGTAAATGGAATCAAGATGGCTACTAAGAAAGTTCAAAACAATAAGTACGGCTGTAAAAAAAATCCACCAATAGAAAACAACAAAAAGGCTTCACTAATTAACATGCTAGCATGCAACAGTTTCATTCTGAGCAGTGAAATACAAAACATCACAGAAAAAACATGAAAAAAAAATCACAAAGACCTCTCTATATACAGCTCTTTTGAAACTAATTTAAATCAACCCTGGTTTGCCCTCCCATATAACATGATGTCATCAGAAGCCTTTTAATGTCTTCAAAGCCTTTTTTCAGTTCCTCTCAAATTATCATTTGTGAATGCATGTGTGTGTGGCCGAGGGTATTTCTACAATCATGCGATAAACAGCAATGGCCTAAGATAAATTACATTCAATTCTCACTTTTGACCTCCTCACTTGAACTCTGCTCCCTAATCCATTTCAGAAGAGGCTCTTTCTAATATACTATACCTCTGAGCAGCTTTCAAAAAGCTGTAGTTTAAAAAAAAATATATATATATATATATATATAAAAAAGCGGGGGGCTTGCAACAAAAATACTTTCTTTTTTACCCTCCAAAATGGATCAAAGGATAGCAGAGTTTAAAAACAAAACTTGATACCCCCAGCTCTAAACTGATGATATTTTTAAGATCTGAAATCTCTTTAACTGCCAGCTTTCAGATATACCCAGATTAAAAACAGAGTCTCCACAGTTTCCTGGTCTCCATATAACAATTTTACAGTATGCCACCCTTGTAGTTCATGAGATACCACACCTCCAAACTGCAAACTGTCTGATTTATGGGAAAGCTATTTAAACAATCACCTCCACTTCTAGCAGTTCTACAAAGAGCCATATGGATCTTGACCCAAAAAGGAAAAAGAAGTATAGGGCTTAGGCCCACATTTTTGAACATGCATGTGTAATGTTGAATCCTCTATATCCTTAATGAACTATGTGAATAAAAATTAGTGAATTTTCACTCATAACTCCACTTAAAAAGTGGAAACTACAGATGCTCAACCACCAAGCAAATAAGGCCATTTTTAATTAAGCATTTAAATATGGATGTAGACATCCAAATTTGAAAACTAAAATGTTTTATCATGCTGTAAAATACCATGTTAAGGGGTCTACCTTGACCAGAATAAGCCATTAACAAAATAGACCCTTTACTGCCATGCTATTAATACATGAAACTGAAAGCTAAACAATCTGAATATTCCAACAGGTTTCAAAGAAAAGCTGCCACCTGTTCTGGAAAAGAAAAATGACAAAATTTGAGAGCTGTGATATAGGAGTAACAACCTAGAAGCAAATCAATTACATTTCTCATTTCAGCAAAATTAAGTGGATACTTTAACCACCACCTTTATTAGTACACAGAACTAAAACACAGACAGATCCATTTTCTCTGCATATTCAACAGTCACTGCTTTTAAACAGCCTATTCTGCCTTTTACACTTCTCTGCTTGGTTTCATTCTAATTTTTATTTTTAAAAAGCCAGTGATAAAGTTTTGCTTGCAGTTAGCATAAACAAGGTATCTTGCAAATATTCACCATAATTTTTCATAGAAGGAACAAGAATAAGTGTTATAATAACTTGCTTAAATGTCCGTGACAGAAGTGTTCTGCTGCAGCAAAGATGCAGTTTCCATTTGACACACCTGACCAAATAGCTGAAATGCTGCTTTCTTTTGCCCTTTTTGCATTTCAAATATGATGGATCATTACCTCATGCCCACAGGTAGCACTCGTCTCATATTTAACTTACCCATGCACTCCCAGTTTAGGCAGTCCAGCAAAGCACTTACCCACATGCTTAACTTTAAGCAGGTGCGCTTCAGCCAAGCTGAATTCAATAGGATCTAAGCATGTGCTTCAATGCCATGCTTTATGAGGGATATAAATATAGCACCAAAGGAAAGCACTTAAGCACTTAATTCTAAGCCTGTGAGTAGCCCATTGGCTTCTATAAGAATAAGGATAGGCTTAAAATTAAGCATGCAGTTAAACACTTCACTAGATTGGGGCCTACATATATTTCTCCAACAACTGAGCACATTAGATACACAAACATACCCAGCTTTAGCAAGGTGATTTGCATTTGTTATAAATCTTGTAATCAGATATTCTTTTCATTATGTGCTATTACTAGTAGCTTTGCATATTTTTAAGATAACAAGCAGATACAAGTAAAAATGTATGCTCTTCTGCACTTATTTCAGGTAAGTACATTAGCTGCTTTTAATCCCCCTTAAAGTATGTTATGGCAGAATATAGGCACCTAAGTCTAAGTGAGGTAGCCACAAAACCCCTGCTTTGTCACATGGGCTCCTGAGAGTCCAAAGGCACCACATTTTTCACCAGTAGGCCTCTGGGTTCCCTAGGGTTTTGCTAGTGCACATACCCAGAGTCCTGGAAGGACTCAGCCTCTGGGTTCCTAACTCCCACCTAAGCCTATTTGGGATTCAGAAAAGAGGCAGCCTCATAACGGTCTCCCCCCAAGGGTCTTGATCTGGAAGGCCTTCTCAGGTTATGCCTAAAACACAAAGACAGCACTGAATTCAGCACGTTCCGTCCTGCTTTCTTTCTCCGGCCCTATTAATCTGAAATACTCTCCTGCTTGGAGGCTCAGCTTCAACAAGAGGCAAAGAAACTGCAACCATCCAACCTACCTGTTAGTCTGGCTTGAAGAGATGAGTTTGAATCACCTCAGGCTGAGAGCAATCTAGGTCTCACTTTCTGAGCAAATGCTCTAAACATGAGGCTATTATATAAAAAGTGGGCACTTCCACTTTTTTGAGCTAGGTCTTAAAAGAAAAGATTGATCCAGCAGTCCATACCCAAAGGGCTGACTGTACTGCTTAAGGCCAGAGGAAGATTTCAGGCTACGAACATCCCAGTCTCACACAGATCTCTAACTTGGATCGACAATGCCTATATCTATGAGTAAGGCTCAATTTCAGTTGTACCCTTCTCTTCTACAGGTTCCTACTGGCTAACAGGGGCAGTGCTAGGGGAGGACTGGGGTGGTAGCAATAGCCACCCCAAAATTTGTCTTAGCCCTCCCAGAGCTGCTGCTGCTGCCTCCCATCTGCCCCATGCAGCTGAGCTGGCCCTGCTCCCATATGCAGCCAGCAGAGGCATGGCACTACCAGCCTGGCCCAGCCCCACCACTGGGAAGGGGCTGGTGCCACCCCTCCTGGCTAGCTTAGGTTACCTGCCTCAGTATGCTGACTTTTTCAAAACTCAGCATACTTAGTCAAGGGTAACTAAGTCCCCACATTCACTGCATATAGAATTTGGGTGCCTAAATCAGGGTTGAGAATTTCAGTCCAGGAGCTGGACACCCAACAGTTTAGTGTGGTGACACTAGCACTGCCAAGCATAAGTATCTTTGTGTACCTAGGCCTAATACACTCACTTACATTATATAAATAGTTTCTTTCACAATGACTGGACTGGTTTCAGTTTTACATTTAATATCCGGTGAATCCACTTTTTCCCCCACTCTGGCAACCTCTGTTGTTAAAGACACCAGAATTAAACTACAGGGAAGAATCTCTCCTGAAGTTAATTATAATTAAAGTATTGATGCAGACATTGCATTATGTTTAAGACTGGTAACAAAAAAAGCAGCAAGGAGGAGGAAGAGGATCTACCCACCTTTTCCATTTGGGCAGTATGGGGTAGGCAGCACTCAGGCAGCTAAGTCCATGTGTATGACTAAAAAGTGGAATGGTAGTGTAAGAGTGATGTTGTAGCCATGATAGTACAGAAATTATATGAGAGGCAAGGATTTCTTAGGGTGATGTCTTTTAGTGGGTCAACTATGTAGTTGGGATAGAGTTAAACAAGCTTTCAAAGGCAAGACATTCTTTGTCAGGTCCCTGATGAGAGTGACCCAACGAAGACCGTCTTGCATTTGAAAGCTTGTCTAATTCTATCCCAGTTACATGGTTAGTTTAATAAACATTATCACCGTAAGACCGTGGTTTTCAAGCATTTTTAAACATTCAGCTCCCATTACTAGAGATTTTTTATTTGTGGACCTCTAGAAAATTGCAAATGGAAGTGCAGACCAAGTGTAGCTATTCACATATTTTTGATTGATCATAGTCATCTTTCCTGGACCCCTTAGACAGAGTCTGTGGATTCCCAGGGGTCTGCAGACCTCAGGTTGAAAACCACTGTCCCTGTCTCTCGCATAAAATTTGTTACTAAATACATTGTGGCTTGACATTTTCCATGTGTGGCCACCTCTCAAACACAATTTTCTTTTCTTTTTCATTCTTTTTTAAGATAAAAAGCTGATTTGGCAATTCTGAAGTCAAAATGCTTAAAAAATGTAATATTCTTTGAAAAAATGCTTAAATATACCACTTTCCCTATATGTGCCTACAGGAAATTTTGCACAATCAAAGTTATATTAGTGCTCAATTATGACAATACATAGTCTCAGGTGAGGTTATATCCACAGATGATCAGTATCACCAGGTACCTGCACGTGAGCAGGGAGGCTGCCCCAACCCACGGTAATTACAGAGCATCAGAGCAGACTTGATTAATCGAGTCTGCTGGAGTATGGTAATTACTGGGCTTCAGCAGCCTCCAACATGTGTATCAATATCCCTGCACTGCAAAATGATGGCAGGGGCTCTTTATCTAAAGTTCATTTGACAAACTTTAGTTAAATGCCCCAACTGCCATTTTGAAGCCCAGGGACGTTGGTACATGAGATGCTCCAGGTGCTTTAATTAGAGCAGCTCTAATTAAAGTGCCTCCCCTCCCCCCACTCCGAGAGCACATGTATAAATGCCCACCATTATTCATGTTCGGAGTACTACTCAGAAATTATCAAAAATTGAGTTTTCTAAGCAAGATACTGTACAAACATACAGGAACAAATAGTCCATGGCGTGGTTTTAATTACTCTGGGGGCAGCACCAGATCAATAAATGGGGAAAGGACGAGTCAGTCACCCCCATTTTGACTGTGCAAACACACTGATTTCTGAACTTTCACATAACTCTGGAGCTCCAGAGGTAAACACTGTTATTCTTCACCCTTCCCCTCCTTCTCCCTTCCCACTTAGGATCAGGGGAAAGGGGATGGGGGGAAGCAGCAGTACTCACCCCTGGGCTCTAAAGATGCAAGGCAGCCAGAGCCCATGCACATAGCTCATGTACAACCCAGGCAAAAAGGTGCGGGGATACAACCAAATAGCTGGATCCATCCCCTGTCTTGGCAGTAAAATGGGGGGTTAAAATTATATTGGTAATTTTTAAATTAGATTGTACTGAAATGAAACCCACCTTGTTATTTCACAATTGGGGTTTTCTTTTTATTCTCATCACACTGGCTCAGCCCTTCCAAAGGCATTTTATTTTTACCATTAAAATGTAGGCTAAAAGGAAAATAAGCCACACTTCTGATTTTACCTGTCCTAAACTGGAATCAGAATTCCCTAAAAACCTGTTCAAGTCTATCCTAATTATAATACCTCAACATGTCACATGTACCAACTTGAAAAGTTCATCCCATTCACCTACCTCCAACAAGAAAAAGCAGGGTACTGTTAAATTAGTCCGAATAACTCTTCCCCTCTCCTCTGACAATTAAGACTCAATTCTCTATATGGCACCAGTAGAAAGGGAATGGCAATACATAAATTAATAAATAAAATGCAGTAATCAACAAAATGTAGGTATAGATGAAGCAATACTGAAGGTGCATTTATGCTGAGCAGTGTCAGAAAAATAAATTATAAAGAAATGTAACCACTGCCTATTAAAGGACAGATTTATATGATAGCTAAAGCTTTCATAGTTTATGAAACAATGTCTAATAAAATGGCACAGCTATGATTTAGTAAGGTATTTAAATTCATTGTTACACATATTTTATATTTCAGACTGGTCCACTCTACCTGGTCATATATCGGCTTTGTCTGATATATGCATTCTCTTTTGCATATTTAATAAGCATATCAGCTTCCAGTGTAAAAGGCAATTTAAGAGCTCTCCTTCCAAGGTTTGCTCTTAAATATGCCAGATGATTCATATTCTCTGTATTAATATATGTCTTGAATTAAACAAGGTGAAAAATGGTAAGGGATCAGTCTGCACTGCACTGGCTGGAAGGTGGGGAGGGAGGAGTAAGTGGGGAGAAGAGGAGGTGAAGCTTCAAATTTGCAGCTGTCTTGGCATTCACCTGACCCCAGGTGCCTAAAAGGTCCCAGTGTAAGGCTTACCAAAGCTCCAGCAAACTATCCTATAAGCAGCAGCCCAGCCTAAAATGTCTACAGAGCCATGGGACCAATGCTGGTGCCTACTTCCTGTACACCCAGCATGCCCCTTTGTGATGACAAGTGGCTCAGGAGGACTGGGGCTAGGGGATGGGGGAGTTTTGCCTACGCTCTAGGGGGGTCTTGGGAGCAATGAACTGGGGACCTTCTCTCAGGGCTCTTTGTTTCTGAACTAAAGACTGTCTAATGTAAGCTGCCTAAACATTCTTGGGAATGGATACCTGAACCCAGGACTCTGCCTCATCCAGCAGAGTATCCTCATCAGTGGGCCATGGTGGCTTCTGAACTGTGCTCTTAAGGCTATCAACGTGTTAGACATACTGTGAGCATGCCTTATGTTTTGGAACCCACCAGGGACTTAGACAGAGCTTAGGTATCTCCTCACCTCAACCCTGGATCACAATGGGTACTTCTACATGTGCAAATATCCTGACACAATAAACTTTAGCACAGTTCTATCTTACAGTGGAGTTAATTTACTGCGCCCTAATATGGGCACACGTGTAGATGGTGACACTTTACTGGGGAGCTAATTAGTTAACTTTGCAGTAAAGTGCATGTGTACATGCACTCAATGGATCTTAAAAAGGAGCTGGGTGCCCAGACTGGATCACTACTGAGCATGCCCAGAAGCCCAAGGTGAAACACACAGGGATCTCTGTAGTTCAAACTGTAGGAACTGAGTTAATGTAGACACTACTGAGTTTTGTGACCACTGGAACAAGATTATTCCAGTCACTCTAAGGGACTAATACACTTTACCTCTACCTAAAACATCCAAGTTAGGAACCTCATTGACCAATCTGGATTTGGCCTCAGAATTGTTTGTCTAGGCCAGGATTTTCAGAAAAATCAATCAGATCTAATAAATGGTAATGTATAACTGCATTTATGCAGGGTTTTTCAATTTTAAGGTGATGCATAAATTCAAGTAAATGAATAACTGACGGTGTTAGATAGAAATTCGGTAGCTTCCTCACTCCCAAGTATCTGTACGACACTCACGGCACTGACAGACATGGGGCAGGGGTGGGGGATGGAGGGGTTGCGTTTGAGTGGAAGCAGCAGCACATTTGTTTGACCAAGCTCTGCAGCATCTGTATAAATCAGAAGCTTCAGTGGGGCCTTTTGGCACTTTTATCTAATAGCTGATTCAATCAGCTATTAGATTAAAGCACCAAAAAGGCCCCACTAAAGCACCTGATCTATACAAATGTTGGGAAAGCCAGGTGCAGCTAACACTGCCTTTTCTGGGCATGTGCTGGGCTTAGCACAGGGTGCCGAGTTTAATTTAAAGTGCCATTTTTGGTTTGTTTTCTATGTCTGCAAGCAATTTTCTTGCAGGCTTAATTCTTTCTGGACCTGATGCTGTAGTCTGACTTGTGACATGAGGATGTAAGCTACATCCTCAACTAACACATAAGGTCTCAATGGCTCTGTATGGCTAGGGACAGAAGTTAAACACAAACTGGTTTAAGTGATTAGAAACCAGTTTAAACCTGTAACAGAACAGAAGTTCAGTGCACATAAACCAGTGTCAAAATGGTTGAAACTGGTTTAAGATCAATCTGGTTGAATGTAGTATCAGACTTAATTGATTTGGGTCAAACTGGTTTATGAAACTTCTGTCCCAGACCCCTTCCTGGTTCCAGTTAAATCACAGTCCCCCAGCATCCTCTCAGCATCCAGAAGGCAGGGCTGGAGCAGTGAGGGAGGAAGTGATGAGCAACCCTGTAAAGTCCTGCTGGTGTGATTCTGGACTGCAAATCCCAGAGACCTCAGAGGCAGCAGGAAGAGGAAGCGAACACACAGCCCATGCTGGCTTTGTGCCAGAGAACCATGCTCTAGTGCCTCCCAGCTTCTGGTCTGAGCCACTGCAGGCATGTGGCTGCGTTTCCTGAATCAAAGGTAAATGTCTGTTCACTTCTGTTTCAATTTAATCTATGCAGGTTACACTAACCTGAAAAGACTAAATCAATTCTGCCTCAGGCTTTTTTTTTTTACTGTCTGTACTTAGCCTATGTGTCAGAATGCAGACAGCAATAAGTCTGCTTTAGTTTCTCCCTTAATTCTCATGGCCATTTCCAAATCTGAATTACTTGGCATCCAGGATGTGTTCATAAAATAATATTCTCACACGCTAAACAAAAGGAGGAAAGAAACAAATAAATAAAAGACTTTAAGGATAAGATCTCTTAGATCCATTTTAGCAGTGTCTATTTTCTCAAATATTAAAGAACTTCTAATATTCATCCTCAAAGATGCTCAGAATTCTGCTCTATCTTTAAAGTGGTAATTAGTAGGAGAGTAAATAGGCTTAATTATTCTACACATCTTTAACTACATCACCAGGCATATATCCAACTGTAAAACGAGAAAAAAGAAGGGAACTTTTGCAGGTTTTGTCATACAGAATAAGCAAAGTAGATATAGTGGCTACAATTAACAGAACCTGCTTAGAAGTAGCTGTTACAAGCTGCTACAAGTTCTCTTACCGAACATAATGTCAAAGAAATGCTTTATATGGTTCAAGGATGGATCAGACATTTGCTACTTTTAAGGCATTCTGTTGTATTCACCCCATCACTATTGTGGATTCCTGTAGGCTACTGCAGTAGTCTACAGGAATCACAGGCATGAACCAGGACCCCACTGTGCTACACATTATCCTCACACATATAACAAAACCAGGTCCCGATCCCCATTCCCCGCCCCGAAAGCCTTACAATCTAAGAATAAAACCAGAAACAACCACTAAATACAATGGACTAAGGAGTATAAGGAAACAATGAAACCATATTGGGTAACACCAAAAACAGCAGCCTCAGCTCACAAGTTGCCTAGCCAGTCCACAACAAAAGACAGTTTTAAGGAAGGATCTGGAGAAGGACCATGAGATCACTTTGTAGATACTAACAGGAATCTCCTCTGAAGGGGTGAGGGACAGCATAGGAGAAAGCAGAGAGGAGCTTGCTTGCATATATAACAAATTTCCTAAAAGTTAGAAGGTCCAGGAAAAGTGAATTTATGCTGAGTGTAGAAACAGAATCGTAACTAGAGCCAACACTCATTAAAACAGACCGGATGGCAAAACCTCTCTGTTGCCCAAACCTAAAGTAGGTGATGGAAGCTGAGGCAACCTTAAGTCTTTCTACTAATTTTTGTAACATGACCCTGTCTTTCTCAGCCTGTCCCAGCCCAAATGAGGACTTAAAAAAAATATGTTTGGTGCAGAAACCTAATACGGTTGGGGCTCCTTCCCTCAGTATATATAAGCTTCATCTATAGCTTGTTTCACAAATTTTTATTTTGGGTATGCATACGAGAAGTGAAGGGGCACCACATTACAGTAGACTGTGGTAAGTCTGAAATAAAATGATAATCAGGGATCCTGGTTTTCCCTGATAAAAAAATTGCAAATTCTCTGATAAACCCCCCCAAATTTGCAATTAAAATTAAATGCCACTATAAAAATAGGTATCAACTGAACACAATGTTTTATTGATATATTTACCATTTTAAAGTAATTTGGAAGCCTGCCAGTGCCTCAATCTCTATAGTAAAAAAAACTGAAGTACCTATAATTTTTGGTATTTGATTTTGAGTTTTTTATCATGGAAAATACAAGCTTCCCCCTGCCCCCTTAGCTAACCAGGAGCCAGGTCCATGCCCCTGACACCCAAGCAACAGTTCCCCAGCCCTGCTGGTACTTCTAACTCCCCCCGAGCCCTGCTGGTGCCCCTCACTCTCCCCCATAGTCCTCCCAGCTCTGCTGGTGCCCCTTACACTCCACCCACAGCCCCTTGCTCCCCCACCCTGCCAGAGGGGGCCCTCCAGCTGCCAGGGCTATGGGGCAAAGGGCCCAGGACACAGCCTCCCTGCCCCCTGTAGCAGCACCCAAGCCCTGGCTGCCACCCATGGAAGGCAGCAACTGACATGGCAGAGCATGGAGCCTGGCTCCCCACTCCCCCTGCAGGTGGTATGGCCAGAACAGAGCCTGTGGCAGGGGGAAGGGCGGGGGGGGGAGGGGGACCATGCCCCCCAGATCTGTGCATGGGGTGGGGGTGAGCTTTCATAGATTTCATAGACATCAGGGCTGGAAGGGACCTCGGAAGATCATCGAGTCCAGCCCCCTGCCCAAAGGGCAGGAAGTCAGCTGGGGTCATAGGATCCCAGAAAGATAAGCATCCAGTTTCATCTTGAAGGTGTTCAGTGAAGGCGCTTGAACCACCTCCGGTGGCAGGCTGTTCCAGACCTTGGGGGCTCGGACAGTAAAGAAGTTCTTCCTTATGTCCAGCCTGAAACGATCTTGAGCTGCCAACTACCGGCTCGGACTACCTGCCCTTCTGCCCTCTGCCTGGGGCCTCTGCAGCCCAGCAAGCAGGATCTGGCTTGGCAGGGCAGACCGGCGCTGGGCGGGAAAGCTCCTTAACACTGAGAGCCCCGCACTACAGTGGTGATGTGCCCCAAGCCCTCCTCAGAGTAGCAAGGGCCACAACCCCAAGCCACTGCTCCTATTGCTGCTGGGCATGCAGGGGATACCTTGCTAGGACAGCATGAAGCTCACAGCAGCAAGGAGCTTCCCTACATGTCCCCACTCTGCCCTTCTGTGGTCGGGTCCCACCTGCTGGACTGTAGAGGCCCCAAGGGGAGGGCAGCAGGATGGGGAGCCTGAGACCACAGAGGGCAGCCCATACCCACCCCATGCCCAGATCTGGGGGGCACCCCCCCCCCTTGGGAGTGCACACAGCCCATGGCCCCATCCCACTTCCTGCTAGGGCCCTGCGGCTACACATTGCAGCCCCAATCCCAAAGCACCATGCACTGCCCAGCTGGGCAGTAGCCCCAGCCCTGCCCTGCCCAACTCCCTCCCTCCCTATGGGGGCCTCAATTCCTCCCTCCCCTCCACAACTTATCTGAGGGAGCCCTCTTCCCGCTCCCCTGAGCCCCCTGCAGGCTGGAACTCTGCCAGCCTGCACAGAGCATTTTGCAAAAGAGCAAAATCCACATTTCTCTGTTAAAATGAAAAAAAAAAAAATCCATGTTTTTCTTGGGTAAAAGGGAAAATCTGTGGGTTTTTTCCCATTTTTTCTGTGGGAAACAGAAAACCCGGATCCCTGACGATGACATATCTGGAAACATGGTGTCTAGAGAGGTGTGACCTAAACAGATGGATTCCTATCCTGGGTGGGAATTTCTAAACTGCTACATGTTTGCATGCCCAATCTCCATACAAGTCTAAAGGAAATCCTTTAGGGAGCTTTGAACTACCTCTCTCCCTTCATTGTTCAGCTTTTAAATGGTCTCACAATAAGATCAGTTATATACTGCTTAACTGTGAGGGAGGACTGCCCTGTTCAGGTCCTGTTGCTTAGTATCATGCGCTGAACCCCTTCCTCTTGCTGACTCATCTGGTTTATTTCCTCTTACAATGAAGCTGTGAGCTCCCCTGAAATGTTAGTGAAGAAGTTCTGCTAATAGATTAAACCCTTGACCACCACCCTAAACTTTATCTAACCCAGCTAAAGGATCTGCTTATCCAAATACTATTTGATACTTCTGGGGGGGAAAATGCTTGGCAGCTATGACCTGTAAATCAATTTGGGATTTTTATATTTTTTCCTTCAAAGAGAGCACTTTCTGCTCTGTCTCAGAAGAACATGACACTACTTTGCTGGGCTTTGTTTAGGCCTTGGAACTTGCTGACATGAGTTTGCCAAGCAACACTTTCTATGATTTGAACCCAAAACTTGCTAAAGCTTAGTTGTGGGCAAGATTTAAATGATAGAATGTTTGTTCAATTTTATTCTGTAGACTGCTTTATTACAATTTCTCATCAGCAGGACTCTCCCTTCAGAAAATGATGCAGAACAGAAAGTGAAGAGTGCTTGGTTTGGGGGGAGGTGGGGGTTGGGGAGTTCGCCTTCCCCCTTTAAATCTGAAGAATTATTTCAGTAAGTGTACTTCTGAAAATGGCAGCCTGCATGTTGTCCCAGTAAGAATCCATTTAACACATGGAGGGAAGGAATGGTAAGATATACATCTCTTTTCCTGAACAACTGACAAATTAAGAACCATTTAACTGGAAAAATACCCTGCTATGAAGTACTGAATTGAAATCAGAATTACAAAGGACTAATAGCTTTTGGACATTAAAGGAAATCCCAATGTTAGAACAAAAGTTTGAAAGTATTGCAAAACTTCTGGGCAATACCCATTCATGAGCATTTGGTTCATGTGACAGTGTGCAGGAAATATTTTGGGCAGCACCCCATTCATGTCAATGGGTGTTTTGTAACTGATATCAATGGGGCCAGAATTTCACCCTGCAGGTACAAAATTCAATCTTCACCTACCAGCACAAGCAAAAATAACTTTCCAGACGCTCAAACTGGCTGTAGGGCACAGCAGTATTATAGCTGGAGTGCAAGGGGACAAAAAGCCTTTGGTGAGGTTGGAATTCCTCATTTCTTACCTCTAGCTGATAAAAACTGACCTTCAATACATTATTCATAGGTTCTTTGATGTACCTGGAGCTATTTGCCACCTTATGAGCAATGCAAGCTCTCATTACCCCAAAGCTAGAGCCAAATCAGTTATTTCCTACTCTAAAAGCCTGACACTGCTTTGCAAAATTGCTGACATTCATATATTTGCATTGGTTTTCCCAAACCAAAGAAATGTCAAGATTTGAAAACTATCTTCCAGAAGACAGGAGGCTGATGCCAGCTACCCAGCTGACCTTAGAAGGAAGAAAATATAAAAATCCCAAATTGATTTACAGGCAATAGCTGCCAATAAAGCATTATATTTTTTTTACTGAATTATTACATAGTATTTAGATAAGCAAATCCTTTCGCAGATTATGCAACAATTCCTGTTCTTTCTCCTCTTCTTCTGACCTCCATCATAAAATGGGCATTATGGGTCAGCCAGACAGATCTGAAATCCAACAGAAATAAACAAGAGAAGCCCATACTGATGTCCTAGGGAGCAGGTACAAGATCTGGGTGTACATTTATCAGTCAGCCTTCACCATGTCATAAAAGCTTAAGAAAGCACATATGCACAAGCATATACCGACACAAATCTTGGAAACCAAAGATCTCAACCCCTAGATCCCATGAGAACTAGACAGCAACCCCTCTGTTCAATTAAAAGATGATGTGGGGGTTAAGGTAGGGGTGTTGAGCTCATCAGGCTCAGGGAGCTTCATGAGTGACAAGGGGCCAGACTACTGGGTGGATCAGACCCAGAGATTGGCCCTGTGCACTGGATCCAGCATGCAAGGCTGGTCCAGCACAGGCATCATGAATGCCGTGGACTAGCCCTATATGCCATGTGCTTGCCGGACCCGTGCACTGTGTGGAAGCTGTATGCCATGTGTGCAGGATGTGTTAAATAGGGCCCTGCACAGCATACAGTACATGCCAGATCCAGCCCATGCACTACATGGAGCATGATCTAGATCCAGCCTCACACATCATGTGCAGTGTGCACCAGATCTGGCCCCATGTGCAGGGCTGGTCCAGTCCAAGACCCACAGACCCGCAAGCAGCACAGAGGGCCAGATACTAGGGTTCTGCATGCTGATTCTAGCCTATGAGCTGTTTTATTGACACCCCTGGCTTAAGCCAAAAAGACATTTCAGGTGCACCCAGTGCTTTAAAAGCCAGCCATACCAATTTAAAAACCTACTTTGTAGCAAACAGAGTGTCATCTTTCTCCTCCCTTAAAATTGAGAAGGACCATTTGCAAATCAGCATAAAAACCCTCCCAAAAATTTGGCATACCACACTGCACTGCAGCTCTGCCCACCCTACCTCTGTCTCTTTCATAACACCTGTTTCCTTAATTGCTGCTTGTGTGAGACATAGCAATCTTGGACATGGGGAGTCAACTACTCTATGCCATTTTCAAGGCATCTCTCAAGCCAGCTACAGCAAACTATCTTGACCATGGCCTCCTGCCTTAGAGTAAATGCCCTTTTCCTTTACTGTAGAACACAGCAATTCTCAAGCTGATAGGTCTGTTGGTTTCTGAAGAACTAATGGCTCCTTCTCCTTGTTCATTGATGTTCAGAAAACATTCACCAGTCTCTTGCAGTCATCGCTTGTCCATATCAGCAATAGCAGCATTACTGAAATGATACAATGATGTCTCAATTGGAAGAAGAATTAGTGAGAACAAGAAAAAATGGGAAAGGAATGTCCATTATACGCTCTCACTATAGAAATTTGGTTGGATCTAGAAAGCCTCTACTCCAAACAGTCTCCAAACCACTTACACAAGGAAATTTAGATTTAACATAGTGTCCATATCTCTTGTTCAACAACAGAGGAACATCTAGACTGCAAGCCAAGTGTAGTGAGGAGTCCTTTGTACAGCCATTTAATGCTTAGTATTGATGAAAGACAATCTGGAAGGGAACTTGTTATGATTCAGAATTGCTGCCCAACTTCCTGTACCTGGGGGTACAGTTCTCCCATCCATTTGAGCATTTCTCACGCAATAAAGGAGAAATAAGCGGCAAGAGACAGTAGAGATCCTGAGACAAAGACTTCTGTCAGATGTCCCATTTCTTTTCATCCTAGAAACAATTTTGCCTTCTAGAAGAAAAGGCCAGTTACTGGCACAGGAAAATGGCTGTCTTGCACTATTCTGTGGGGAAATCAAACCCACGTAACTCTCTCCCCAGGCAACTCAGCAGGGCAAATTTTGCATCTGGAACAAAACATGTAGTTCTCCATGTGAAGCTCCATGGCTGGGTGAATAGCTATTGCTTAATCAGGCTTTCCTTTCTCTGCTATAGTTGGAGGTTTGCCAGAAGTTGTTTCAGGTTTTGGAGATACCAAAACATAAAGTCTTAGTTAAGTTCTTACACAGGTAAATAAGATCTTCTGTACTGAAGTGCCTGGAGCTGTTGATTATATGCTTATAGAGTCAACAGCCATTATGAAGGCTGCTCTACTTATCTGAGCAAGATAATGTATGTGGTAAATTGGAAGTTATTTTTGACCCCAGCATAAAACAGGTAATGAAAGCTGTCTGCTAAATGTTTCCATTCTACGGAGTGTCAAGAGAACTTCATGAGAATTATCACAGCACAGGAAGGCATTTGACGACAGAACAAGGAACCGAGCACAGCAGAATAAAGAGGTTCAGAACTGAAGGAGCCCTGCTATGCCTTGGAAAAAAGGCAGTGTGTGGCTCTTCCTTGACACTGCTGAGGGACAGCATAAGAATGCTTACAGACACAAAGCAGCAATGACAACATTTTCCAGGTTTAGGCACCTAACTTTATACATCAGTTGCCAAAGTTGCCAGTCTTCTCCTAGCGGTATTAAGTAAACCAAGAACAAAGGATCCAATCCATTGAGATAACTGCAGTGCCAACGGAGGGAAAACAGCATTCCTTTTCTTTGGATCTGTCTCCATCCTCTGCAAGGGGAAATGAACCTTGATTGTAGCTACCAAAAATTAATCCAGTTTTAGTTCATGTGAGACAAGAATCACAAGATATTTATCTGCCACCCTATCCACTTTCTTTCCTTCCATCACTACCATTTTTTTTCTGTGTAGTTAGAGTGAAGTCCTAGGGGACCAGGTCCAGCAGTTGCTCATGATGAAGGTAAAACAGAGAAACCAGGAGCAGCCTAATTCTGTACCTCAGCTCACATTAAACCCTGCTAGTCGCTCTAACTTGATCCGGCTGCCTATGACACCTGTGGGAGAGCTGGAACACATCTCACTCTTCAATCCGCATCCCAGGCTTCAGCTGTGCACTTGTGCGCCCTCTGCACATTTTCTGCCCTAAGTTATTGCAGGATGGAAGAAGAAACAACTATGGCAGCTCTTTGTTCCCCAGAGCACTGCTCACAGGCCAAGTGAGCCCTCCATAGGGGGTTTTGGTGGCTTTCACTTGCTTGGTTGTGCTAAGCAGTATAACGCAGACAAAATGTGTCAGAAGCTGTTTAAAATGGCATGTTTGGCCTCAGGTTCAAAAGCCTGGACAGCAACAAGCATTTCCATGTCCTTTGGTACAGGAGAAGGAGCAAGACTGGAGATTAATAAAACGTTTCCCTTCAAGCGTTTATTTTCCACTGTACATTTTATGGCAGATTCTACTAATCTCCTTTATCTAAATACACACCCTCCACACTTGTCTAGTGTATAAGGTCAGGCATATTTGTCTTCTAATGGCATGTCCTCTCAAAATCATAATGTGCAAAGAATGCAGCCAGGGCAGCCCTCTCTCATCCTTCTCCAAGAGACAGCACGCAAGAGGAGCGGCAGCAAGCAGCAGCACGGGCAATATGTGATGGAGTGCAAGGTGTTCTGGGAACTGTAGTTTTCTGGAGTGGCAGTGAAGTCAACTCCTGCTGGGGGGAACATTAACCCCATTTTTTTCCTGTCAAAGCCCATGTCAGGAAAGAAAAATAATTGCTGATTTTTGTAGCCATAAAAGGAGTCTATTCTCTCTCCAGCAGCAGTAAACTCCACTGCTGCTCTAACAAACCATGATTCCCAAAACACATTGCACTGTATGACACACACTGCCCACACTGCTGCAATTTTCAGATGGAAAAGTGAAGCTCCCTCTACCTCCTTCTGGTGTCCCTCCCCTGAGGTGCCAACCAGAGTAAGTGTCCTGCTCACCCATTGTGCTACTTTGTTCTCTGCTAAAACAAAGGCTCTAAACAAGTGTATGAAGACTGGCAGCATATTTCTATCTCTAAAAACTTTACAACAAGGGTGTCAAGCTCATTTGGCCCCATGGGCTGCATGAGGGTTGCTGGGTCTGACCCAGCGTGCAGGCCCAGGCCCAGGCCCAGGCCCAACCCACTGTGCAGCATCCCTGGAACAATGCACCCTGGATTGTCCACATGCACTGCACGTAGCACAGGCAGCTAGCATGGGGTTTGCACTCATGCAGCATCCCACCAGAAGGTCTGTGTGTGCTAACACCAGCATAGCCCTGGAGCCAGTGGCCAGTGTGGCCAAACTATTAGCCTTAAAAAAAAAAAAAGAACGAAAAAAAAAAAGCACACAGTGACCACATGCTCATCAGAGGTTTCTTTCATTTTAGTGGCCAATTTCCTATAAAATTCATCAGCTCTGAACAGGTACAGATCCAGAGTGGGTGCAGTGGTGTGGCCACACCCCCTGTTCTGACCACATGGCAAGAGCAGTAGCTAGGGACTTTTTAATTCCCCAAAGACAGTAAAAATTCTCCCCCTTTTTTTCCCCTCCGTGTTCACAGGCACATCCTCCCATCCCCCACCTGCTACTGCTGCTGTCCCCACTATCCCAAGGGCAAATGGGGCTCCTGTTGTAATTCACCTGCACTGCGCAAGATCTGGACTCAGCCTGCAACAGCAGCAGTAGTAACAGTGGATAAAAAGGTTCCCCCTTTCTGCCTGGTCCCACCAGGCATTCATTGCCAGCCCAGGAACAAGTGCAAGAAGGCAGAACCCACCTGCCCAACACCACTGCAGTCCCAGGCTACGCCCAGCCCCCAAAACAGTTTGGCTGGAGTGGAAGGGAGGGGAATTCTAACCTGCTTTAGAGACCTAAAAAAGTCCCCACCTTCTACTCCTACGATGCTGTCTACCCACCTTGGATTTGGAGGAAGTAGGATGCTGGAAGCAAGGGGTGCAGCCACCCCTGCAACACCAGCTGATGCTTGTGCACCCCCTTTGTAAAATTGTGGGTCCACTTATGACTGAGTGTGCTCCAGTCCCCCATGTGAGAAGAACTTCCCATGCCACTGAAGCGCTGGACTGATGTGGGTTGTGCGAAGCACCTGAACTCAGAGTTGGCAGCCTGTTTATCCTGTGCAGATTATGGAATTAAATTAAACGTGTATGCATAGAGGAAAAGTTCATCCCCTATGGCAATAAGCCTACTAAAGCAACACCTAATCAGGCACGCATTAAGAAAAAGGGCCATGTCATCTCTTTCTTCTTTAGAATCCCGCTTCATAAATATCATACCAAAATAAAGAAAAGGGGGATTGTGCTCCTCAAGCGGGGGCCTAAAATCATGATTCCTTAGGCCATATGTAGATGAAATGAGGGGCCTATGTGCATTGCACTTTAAAGCAAGTTAAATGCTTTTGCACTGTTTTAATGGTGTTGGTGTTTGCAAACATCGGCAGCGTAGTGTGCAGTAATTCCAGGAGCTGTAGCAAATCCGGTGGTGTAATGTGCCTTAAATGAGTTGGGGTGCAGCAAACTAAAACTCCAAGGAGTTTTAGTTTGCTGCCCTACAGCCGCGAGGTGAAGCACCGGGCTCCATGCAGCTCAGGGACTCTGCAGAAGCCTGTGCAGGCAGCCTGGCAGCAGCCCGGGAAGGCAAGCCCCACCCAAGATCTTTTTTTTTCCCCCCTGGAGCCTGCCTGCCTGAGCTATGTGGAGGCCTAGTGGTTTCCTCTGCAGCTCCGGAGCCCCCCGGGACTGCTCAAGCCAGGTGCTTGTGGGTGGGTGCCACTTGTAGGGTGGGGGCGGCGCTGCTGCAGAGGGAAGCACCAGCCCACCCTGCAGCGCAGGGACTGATTCACCCGCCGGCAACTTGCCCTCCCCTCCCTGCTGCCGGAGGCACAGGTAAATTCAGGTGTGTACATGACACAGGGATTTAGAGGGCCCTAAATTGAAGCAGTGTTTTAAAAAACCCACCGCTTCAATTTAGGGCCCCCATTTTGTCTACACACACCCTTAGTGTTTATGTTGTACTATTATGTTCTCTTATTCCTATGTAGCCTGTATATTGTAAAGAACTGTACTAATGAATGTATGACTTCAGCTGCTAAATGAATCCAGAGAATGCAGCTATCATGAAGTTGGCAGATCATTTTACATAGACCAAATACTGCCATAGAGGTACCTGGCTTCTTTACAAGAGAAGAAAAAAATTAGCAAAAAGGGTTCGGCACACCTCAGCTACATGATGTAATCCCAAGTTAAACACCTTGTAAATAGTTTGTTTAAATTTTGTAGAGGTTGTGTACCTAGACATCAGAACACCTGGAATTCAGTTTGGCTACAAAGTTCATGTTTAAAGGGATAACATCAACTTGGAATATATTATATTTTAATAATAATAATAATAATAATAATAATAATGATGATGATGAAGAAAAGGTATTACAGAATCTTCCAGTATTACACATCCCAGTTTGCCATTTTACACTCATACTTTCCCATATCTAAAAACGTTATTTTCTCCCTTACTCTTATGTAGGAAACAAACTGCCTAACTGAATATAGAGGAGAAATGTGAACTGGATTGTTTGCAAAGCACATACAAAGAGAACGCTAATAAAACCTTTTTTCCTTTTCTTTCAATCACAGTCATTTTTGATATTTCTTGCAACAACAGTAGGTTAAAAAAAATAAATCGAGCAGCTATATAAGTTGCAGATTGATGGTGTTCCCTTGATTATACATAGAGGTTCTTTCTAAAAATTGTTTTAGCTATGGATGAAGGTGTTGGTGGGAGTATAGTAATGAGGAATGCAAATATTTACTACCAAATATGAGATTTTTCTGTTTTATTTGTAAAGGTTACAATAAAGGTACAGAATATGCACAGGTTTGTTTGTATTTTACTTCATTTAAGATCAGAACAAAATAAAGCTCTGTATGGAACCACTATACCAATAGCCTGACAATATCTTGTACTGCCAAAGGCAAGGAAATTCTTAGTATGCTATGAAAAAAATAAACTCCAAGATAGTATCTTATAACTAACCAACCATTTCACAAGGCAGATTACCCTATCTAGATCTTAATGAAGAACAGGTCAGATCAGAATTGAGATTAGCACAGTCCATTTTATGCTGCTGTAAAGGGAAGGCCCAGAGAAAAATGGAACAAAAATAAATAATGATGACAACCAACATTTAAATTGCAACTTGACCCACAGATAACACAAGGCAATCATGGAAGACAATCATCCTCAACTGCCAGGGACTGCTGATGATATTGCAACTTTCAGGCAATGCTTCCCCTAATGTGCTTTACTTAAAGCACCCCCGCCACCATTTTGAAGCACAGAGATGCTGATACACGAGACACTGGAGTCTGCTGGAGTGCGGTAATTACCATGCTCCAGCAGACTCGATTAATCGAGTCTACTCTGACTCAGTGTAATTCCAGCACATTGGAGCAGCCTTGCTGCTCATGTATAGGTGCCCAATAAGATCATTTCCCTATTACAGAAAAGCAGCTAACCTAGGATCAAGGTGCATCAAAGCACTTAAAGCCTATAGATGACCCTTCAAAATCTGAACAGCAACAATATACAGTAATTATGCGTGGGAAGCAAATTAGACTATACCACAGTGAGTCAGACTATATGGATATTTGAAGCAGAAAGTAATCTGGTTAGGGGACTGTCACTGATTTACCTACTCTTGCATAGAATGCTTTGGGGTCTTTAACTATGACCAAATGCTCTTGATGTGGGTGTAGCAGAGTGAAGCTTGTTGAAGAGTTTAAAAAAATGCCTCTTGAAAGTCCATGGAGTTGGGATCCTAAAGCCCTTGTTCACTTATGCAACTGTTATCTGAATGAAATCAATAACCTTAAAAATCTGGGAAATCACAGATTCAGCATGCATTTACGCCCAGATCAACCTCAACTCACTTAAACACTCATGGATTCCTCAGTTCCACACACAGGCTCCATTAAAATGAAGGTCAGGTACAGATGTACAGTTTCTACCAGGAGAATCACTATTCTCCCAAGAGAAACAAAAAAGGGTGCAAATATTCAGGCTTTTCCTTCCAGAGGAAAAACTGCTGCTCCAGGAGAAAAATAATCTGACTTTCTTCTGGGAGACTGAATGTATATATACTTTCCCCCAGCTTAACTCTTCCTGTGGATAAGAAGGAATGGAGCCAGGGGAAAGGCTCCCTGCCTTCCGGTGGCCAGTGTCAGCCCGGTCTTGGAAAGGTGCAGGGGACAGCTGCTCCAAGTGAAGGGAGTAGCATACACCACTCCCTGCCAAATTCCCCAAATCAGGCAGTCCCTGGTTTTTGGAAGAGGTGGGAAGCTTCGCTGGCTCCTATTGGCTTTCCCTTGTGGCCCCCACCACCCAGTTGAGCAGCAAGTAGTGATTTAAAAGCTGGAAGCCAAGAGCAGGTCTTCAAGAAATTCTCCCTGGCCCGGCTCCTGACTTCTACCAGCTCCCCCTTATTGTCCTACCACCTGGCTGAGCTGATAACTGGAAATGGAGCTCAGGAACCCCATTTCCAGCCACCAGCTTTTAAATTGCCACCACACCAGCCCAGCTGCAGGGCAGGGAGACAAAGGGAAGCTGAAGAGGCTGGTAGCCAGTCATGTGGAGGCTTTTCCTGACCTGGCTCCCCACTCCAAGACCCTCCAGCTTCCCATTGCCAAATGCACCACACAGCTACACCACAGCAGTGCAGGACAAGGCAGGCTGCTATACCACAGTGACAAGAGGAAGATAGTAGCAACTCCCTCACCTTGCCCCACAATGCTCTGGGTCATCCCAGAGCAGCACAAGGCATGGCAAATCAGCCTTTTGGAGTGTAGGGTTTTCACTACAAGAAAATGCCCCTCTCCTGTCAATCAGCTAAATGATGAGATGGGAGGGCCATTCTCCCACAATGGAAATCCTCCCTAACAGTCCGCGGAAGTTGCTGCTTTTCAGAATCTGCCCAGTGCCAGTTGACAGCCTGTCCCTTCCCAGGCAGGAGAGAGGGCAGGCTGTCAATTAATGGACTCCCCTAAGGGCAGAGAAGACCTCTACTACCCTCTGGCTGTTAATTTCTCCAGCCATAGGACTAGAGGAAGATCTTTACAGGCCATATCCTGGGCTTTTTTTTCCACCGGAATAAATTTCTTCCTGTAGAAATGAATGATGTACATAGCCAAATTGTCTAACCTACCACCATATACACCTGCACAACCACACATTGAAAACACACACATCCATGTCTCCAAATAAGGAAAGATAGGCAAAAATTGCCTACAGATGTGTGTTCTCATGGTAAAGTCAAAGTAAAACAGGAGATTTGGAGCTGAATGAGTATTAAACCTGAGCTATGTTTGTGGACTCAAGGTCCAATTCAAATCCAGCTGAAGTCAATGGAAAGACTCTCACGGACTTCAATAGGCTTCAGATGACACTCTTGATTGTACATGGGAGGAAGAGGAAGCACTGTCCATTGGTTGATCAGAGAAGACCAAGGTGCTCTTGTGGAACATCCGTAGTGGGTCCACAAACTTAAAAGCACAGGCAGTTGTATCTGGATCTACTTCCTGTCCCATGTTGATAACATGGATTACAGCATGGTGGGAGAGAGCCCCTAGATGAAAAACCTGCAGCCACAGTAGCCAAAGGAGCCAAGGTAGCAGGTTCTCATTCAGGAGAATTCCCTGCAGCTTGCTAGAGATAAGCCTTGAAAGTGGCATAGGGTACATGACTCCCCATGTCCAAGATGGTCAAGTCTTACACGGGCAGCAACTGAGGGCATAGATGCTACGGAGGAGACAGAAAGGTAGAGCTGGCAGTGGCCTGGTTAGGGACATAGCCAGGAATCAGGGAAAAAGGCAGGAGAGAAGGACCATTTATTGTAACATCTCAAAAGAGAGACCCGGACATTGCTGGGATATAGAGGAGGTAAGGTAGAGGCAGGCAAGAAAAATGGCTGGAAGCCTCAATAGTATGAGAGAGACTAAAAAGACTGGTTCTGCTTGGCATATAGTAAATGGAAATAAAATAGAACAAGACAGAGGCATATGCCATAATAAAGAGTATTCAGAAAGTAAAGCTGACATGTATATCTGCCCTTTATTACAATACATGAACAAGGGGAAGACCCATGAAGTGGAAAGGCAGCAAACACAGAATGGATTTTTATTTTTAATACAATGTAAAATTATCTTGTGAAACTTGATGAAACAAAATGGTGTACAGGTGAAGACCATAGTGGTTTCATAAAATGAGTAGACATCTACATGGATAACCTGAGCAGCCACAAGTACATTAAGATGTTGAATAACATTTAAAAAGGGTATAAACCAGTGGGGGGCAAACTTTTTGGTAGGTATGCACCAAAATTAGCCCTGCACCCTCCCTGAATGCCACCCTGATCCTTTTCCCCTGCCTGATTTGTCACTCTGCTTTCTGCTCCTTGCCCTATTTCCACTGTGGTGCCTATCCACCCCACTGATCTGCACCACACACAGAGGCTAGCCATGCCATGTGTGGCACATGTACCACATATACACCAATGTGGTTCAGGACATAAAAAGACACTTCTATATTCCCACCTATTAGGAAGATGGTATTGAAGAAGAAATATGGGTACTACTTTGGCTGCTCATTCCAGAACTAAATCCAACTATAAGTACTAATGGAAATAATTCTGTATGCTTCATTATACAATCCACAGAATGACTTATGTCAAAGGTCCTGGGAAAAGAGAGGCCATGGACAGAAATTACACATAACCTGGTATAAGCGATTGGAAATTGGTTCATATTTGTAACACAACAGAAGTTCAGTGAACCCAAACTGCTTTCAAAAAGGCCAAAACCAGTTTAAAATAACCTGGATGGATGTAGTATCAGCCTTAACTGATTTAGGTTAAATTCGTTTATTGAACTTCTTTCCCAGATCCCCTCCAGATTCAAGTTAACTCACAGTCCCCCAGCATCCCAGGATGCTTTGCACCTCACCCACAAACTCTCCCTCACAGGGTGGATGGGCTAGCCTTGACCCGAGCTGTCTGCTCCAGTCAAGCAGGGAGGCATCCTGTAGCACCCCTCAGCTTCTGGCCTGAGCAACTGCAGGCATGTGACTGCATTTCCGGAACCAAAAGCGAATGTCTGCTCACTGGCTTATCAGTTCCATCTACAAAGATTAGACTAACCCACAAAGATTTTTGACTGCCTCTACTTAGCCAGAGTTTAGGGCTCAGGGTGGGGATTTGAGAGGATCTCTAGGTCTGTAACTCTAGGATGGTGGACTGCATCAGACTCATGGAGATTTAAAAAAAAAAATGGTATTTTCCTCTCCAAGTTAGAAATATTCTATCAGGAAAGTACTGAAGGAAAACCAGTTATCTTTCCGAAGAATTACTGTGCTAAATATGAAAACTAAACTCAGTCACTAAAGTATGACAGAGGGATGCGTGTGTGTTGCCACCTTCATTCCAGCTGTTGGTCTCACTTCTTATGAACAGTGTGTTCATTAAGGTTGAAACGGCTCCCTACAAGGGAAGGAAATGCTGTTTAGATCCAAAAAAGTAAACCCTTCCTTCAACAGTCTGACATGCATATATAAGTAAATGTTATAACATAAAAATCTTTGCTGAAGGATAATTTGACCTGAATAGCCATACATTTTCTCATACATTTATAATCACCCCAGAAAAAAAGAAAACACAAAGTAGAACCATTTAAAAATTCATGTTGTGATTCTTCATTACTGGAACAATCCTAATCAGTAGTGACAAAGATGTGACTAATTCCAAAAGAAAGTCAAATGGGACTACCTGCCTATGAAATGAATAATGGTTGTTGTGTACTATCACACTGTTTTTCAGGTTTTGTCCATGTGTCTAAAAGGACATGAGTCAAGTAAGCTTATCAGATCATATGGTTATATTCATCCCTCACAGGTATATAACAGGCTTTTCAAACTGTTTCTTCAAGCAACACAAATAAATCAACCTCTGATGAAATGAGGTCGGTAATTCATTTCTAAGAGGTTAGGAAAAAAATCAGATACTATTCAAAGGGAAAAATAAAAAACACATATGCTAGACTTGCTTGTGTTGTAGCACTTCATGTATTTATAACTTTATGAACACAGTGCAACTGATTTTAGCTGCAAACAAGCAGTTAACAGGGATGCAATGTAAGCCAGAAGAACTGCAAGTGAATGTTGAATACAGCCATAAAAATTAATCCTTTTACTGTTTATGAAAGAATGAAGCACACCATGCTGAACCTGAAATTAAGGAAATCATCATTCAATTAAATTACAGTATCCAAACTCATCTGTATCAGTTGCAACAAAATATTAAGCACAGAAGATCACTGACATCACAAATTTTCAGCTGCTGATTAGAAATGGAATAAGACTATTCCCATTATTTTGAGTGGAAGAGATTCTATTTTCCAGGCTGAATATGGTTTTTCCTAGAGAAGCCACTCAGTGTTCAGTGCTTTCCATGGAACTTGCAAAGTAAGTGCTCAACAGCTGCTGGATAGACATTGGACTGACATGCTCATTCACATGTCCCTGGACATCCAGAACACACACACACATATGATGTCAGTGTGCATGTGTGTGTGTGGAATGAAGATACACACACACACACACACACACACACACACATTCAGGATATCTACATTCTGCAATATATATCATTGTCTTTCCATTTTATATATAATGTATGTTATTTATATATAAGATGGAAAGACAATGATATATATTGCAGAATGTAGATATCCTGAATATATGCGTCTCTCTCCATTCCACACACACACATGCACACTCACATCATTTATATCCATCTATAGCTATATAGAAAGATATAGATATCCTGTAACACATCCTTTATTTTGCCAAATTATTTTTAAAGGAATGTAGATTTTGGCTATCAAAAAAGAAAATTTGTTTTAATGGATCACAAATAACTTCTAATAAATACTAATCCAAACCGATCATCCTAGCCCATAATGACTCCCTCCAAAATGAACACTTGAGATTCAGATGATTTTATTTTTAAAATGTTTCTAAACCCACTCATCTAACATGCTTCATAACTCTGTGTAGCTCCTGAATATGCATTCATTTCCTTAATTCCACATCTATAAGAACAAAACAAAATAAAGACAACAAATGAAACTGCTCTCCAGCAAAGCTAAATATAGATTTTAGAATAAGTGATCAAGTGTGTGTGCCAATAAATGCATTTGAGCAGTGATGTGAGCAACTTTGTAAAAAATTCAATAATAATTCCTAATTCTAGCATAGTACCTGGAGCATCTCAAGGACTACTGCAAGTCAAGTGTATTCTCTATATCCAAAACCATTAAACTGAAGAGATAAAAATATATATTTTAAAAAGCCCTTCCAAATGAAATGAGGCATTACAGACTGGGATATTATTCCCAGATGGGCATAGCTATAGCTGGCAATGAAAGAAAACACTGTTAAACAATGTTTATCCTTATCTAGCTCATCTGGGACAACATATCCATTGCATCATCTATTGATTGTTGCATTGACTAAGAACTCCAGGAAACATATTTGTGACTATTCAGGTAGCACAAAGATGGTTATACTGGTTGTATGACATCAAGAATGAGGAGAGCAGGATCTGGGTTATTATTTCATATTGTTTGTATTATGGTGGTGTCTAGGAACCCCGGTCAAGATCAGAACTGTGAATACACACAACAAAAGATCCTCTCCGCTCTGCAGAGTCCAATCTAAATACTTCAGGAAAAGAGCAAACAAAGGCTCTGAAAAAGAAAGTACTGTTATTTTTGTTCTGTGGATGGAGAACTGGGCCAGAGAAAGATAATGTCACTTTCCTAAGGTCATAATTGCACAGTCAGGAAATGAGAACTGCTTTGGAATCTAGTCCCCAGATCACCCTCACTCTCAGAATTCTACATGAGTAATGTTAAACTTGTAGATCCCAGGTGTGAAGGCATGTGACATCTCCTTCTAGAAAGAAACATTCATCTACCTTATCTGAGAGGCAGAATCTGTGTTGATTGCAATGAAAAGGTGAGCGTTTCACACACAGCTGTACTCTGGGCTCTCTTCAAGATTTTAGGAAATGGCTGGAGGTGAAAATACCAGATGGATTTGGTGCATCCTCCTGTACCAAAGTGAATGATATTCAACATCACAAAAAGATGCAGCAATCTCCTGTTCAGAGGTGTTAAAAACCTGCATAAAACTCCCAAGGACTAACTGTAGCAAACTCTCAACTGTAGAAGACAGTGTTCAGTATTCAGGCGCTATAACAAATAGCTGGTCCTTATATCCAGGGGGAGATAGGCACTGTTCCACTGCATGAGTTAGTCTGCAACACAGTTCCACAGTCACAATGCAAGGAAGAAATAAGGGCATGCTAGTGCACGATTAAGGCAATTCTAGTGGAGCTAGAGGTCAACATGTTCCTTCTTGTTTGTTCAAGTGGAAAAGGAAGCAGGTGCAGGGATGGATTCCTGTAATTAATTATCCTTCCCACTAATACTTCCACTCCACAAGGATGAACATTGTAGCTTTCAGATGAAGCTGATCACCTGTAAATAGAAAAGGCCAGTAACATTCTTGTCCAGTACAGTCCAATTCAGCTTTGTAAAGCAATGTCAAAGGATCAGTGATGCTATTTGCCATTCTATACAAGATTTCTCCCCTAAATATATTACGACTTTCAGGTTACCAATGGACATTGTTTTGCACCTGAAAATGGAGTTATCATCACTGGCACTCTTTTGGCATACTGATGGGTCTTAAGGTGATTTAAGAGTCCAATCCTTGAGCCACAGTTCCATCCACAGAAGTTGCAGATCTTTCTGCCAGGGAGAGCAAGCCATAGACCAGGATATTTCTCCTCTTCTTCTACTCTCACTTCTCTGCCTTAAGGGCAAAACAATTTGTTGAGGCTGAGGTGCCACTGGAGTTAGTTAGCAGCCAGCTCCTCCCAGGTCTTAATGTTGGCATCTATTCTATTAATGTGAGAATGCTGACATTTGTGCAGTGATCTTCCCATTTTGAAAATGGAGTACTGATCTAGTGGAGATGTAACAGCTTAGGGTCATCTGTGAAAGCTTGCCAGGCAAACTTAAGAGTGATGACAACTTGTCTGAGATCTGGCAATTGTCTATGTGCAAGGGCATGCAGACTAGGGGGTTAGTGTATGGTTCAGGCAGCCACTGAGTTGAGCAGATGAGTTGAACCTTGTTTCAAGGAGACGAGTATGGCACCTGTTTTCCCAGTCCATACAAGAGTATTCATAGGAGAAACCAAGGCCAACCAATGGGTCTTCTCCCCTGGAGAGTCTAAACAGGTTTGGTATCAAGGCAGAAGGGAAAAAGATTTTCAGTTTTAGGTGTGCCAGGTGTGGCCATGTCAGGCTGCAGTCATATTTTACACACAAACACGTGATGAAATGGCAGGAGCAGTCACTGGATGCGGATTGAAACAGGTTTCTGACAAGATGGCTGTTTAGGTGACATTTTAGTTGTTGCTTTTTTAGTTTTACTGAAAATCTGTCTCCACTGCTAAAAGTAAGTGGTTAAAGCATCCATGTCCTAACTGAGATACCTTTCAATAAGGTGAAAGTCAGTTCTACAGTCAGCGATGTTTATGTCATTATTCTTTAAATAAACCCCTACTTCATTATCTCAAATAAAACAACCCCCAAATAAAGCATGCACTTTTTAGAAAGGGGCGGGGGGGGTCTTTCTTTGTTTGTTTTTTATAGAAAGTAATGGCTGACAAACTGCCTCACCCAGACTCTTGCCTGGGATGCTATACGTCCTGGACATTCTGGCTATGGACAGAAATTACAGATAGACCTGTATAAGTGATCAGAAACCAGTTCAAATCTGTAACAAACACAACAGAAGTTCAGTGCATGTAAACTGCTTTCAAAATGGCCAAAACTTGCTTAAGGTAAACTTGAAAGGATGTAGTATAATACTTAACTAGTTTAGGTTAAATCAGTTTATTGATCTTCTGTCCCAGATCCCCATGTTTCCAGGAGAACGTACACTGTCATGCACATTTGGGCCCCAGACCCTTGCAAGGGTAATAGCAAGACTGCTAATTCTTTACTGTAAGTAATTCTTTATATAAATTCCTGTAAATAAAGTGTTTTTTTCCACATCACATGCTTCATCAAGCTACTACTAGCAGCTAACTTGCTGCCTCCAGCATAAGGTAAAGTGCTTGGCAAATAGCTATGGCTATGAGAGGATTTACACAGGACTCTGCGATTTTTGCACCCCACCTTGCTACCTACATGGCGTGCACAGCGCCTCCAGGATTACCCCTCTCAGCAAAAAAAAACAGCTTCCCTACTTAAAACTCCAATTTTGGGGGGCTGATTTTGGGGGGGAAAGGTTTGTGTTGCATATATGAGACAATACAGTATGTCATGGCAAAATAATTCTATTAACTATATCACTATATTTGAGAGTGGGCATGCACCTCTGTTCAAGGTGAAAGAGGGAAATGCAGAAGGGTTCTTGTAGACAATGCTAAGAAATCACAAGCTTGGGAGGGAAGTAGTCTCAGTGCTTCCCTGTACAAGTCATATCATGGGACTCAGTAAGGTAGCCAATATGAGTAAGATGGCTAAGTAAGATGAGTAAGATGAACAGAATTTGGCCCAATAGCTCCCCTGGTGTCTCTCTTTTCAGAGGCAGACATACTTTTAGGGATACACTTTCTGTATGCTCCCATTTGACATCAATAATTTCATTAAACAGGTTCTCCTAGGACACTAGGAGAATCCTAGCTCCTGTATTTCATTTATTTTAAGGTCTTCATAAACTTAACCAAGCTAAGCTTTAACAGTTGTTCTGGGCATAATTCAATTTAAATGTGATATTCAAATGGCATTTTTACAGCAATACACTGATTTTGCTATGTGACATTTTAGTATATGTCGGGTTTAATACAGTTTTATTCTTGAAAGTGAAAAAAAATTCTTCTTGTGATAGTCTTAAAAAATACTTTACTTCTAATAGGTTAACATACAGGGGGCGGGAAAAATCACTGCCCTTTAATTCTTGACTCTGTTCTTCAATATTCTGATTCGGAACCTCATTTTTCCCCACCAGGCTTAGCATTAAGTACTTTATACAACTTATAACTTTGCTTACTATCTCCCCTCCTAACCTGTTTTTAATATATTCTGAATGAAACTATAATTTGGGAAAGTTCTACTGAACTAGATACTGCTACACATACTTGCAGATGAATCATTAAACGTAACAAAGTTCAGAGCTAAGTATTCTTTTTTCAATGAAAACCACTTTATTGCTGGTTTTACACTCATCCTCATAACCTCCAAGCATAATCACTTTGGGTAGGGACTTTCATATGCCTGGAACTGAGTTATTAGGGGCAAAAAGTTAGGTTTAATATCTTTCAAAATCCATGGGTGAGCAGCTTCTAGTTCTGCATTTAAATTCATCCCCATGTACCGTCAATGAAGTGTGTAGCAAGTAAGCTGGGGTCACACACAGTCATTAAATCCTGACTCGATCAGTGTTGCATATGGTTTCAGATTTTTGTTATGTATTACACGTACGCACTCATATGTTACATCGGCACATCTGGCATGTCCACTCTGGAGTCGGTCACAAGCAACTGCTGTTAGTTTAGCTGCTGACACAGGTGCTTTGTCTCTTTGTACAGCTGTATATTGTTGATGATTTTGATTATGTTGCCCTGAACATCATTCATGTTCAACTACAATACTCATGTAAAAGATTTTTTGGAAAAGAGACAAGGCATGCCACTGGACTGTTCTACCTTTTTTCTCCTGGCAATTTCCTTACTATTATTAAGGTAGACATTTGCAGCATGGTGGTTTCTGAAGTATTTTTAAACCTCTATCATTTGACTAAGAATAGGCTTCACAGAAGGTTCATGAAAAAAATCTATCTATACATCTCTCTCTCTCTCTTTCTATATATATACACACATATATAGATATAGATATAAGTATAGATATATCTATATCTATATACATATAGATAGATATAGATTCTCTCTCTCTCTCTCTAGATATCCATCTATCTAGATATAGGTATGGATCTATATAGATAGACAGATATATCTATTAGGCCTGTACAAAGCAGCTAGTATTCACTTCGGATTCGGCCGATTCGGGGGACAGTGATTTGGACGAATCTCCGAATCAGACAGGCCCCATCCCCTGCCCACTCTCTCAGCCCCATCAATAGCTGACCCGTCCAGAGCCCAGCCTCCCGGCTCTTTAAAAAAAAAAAAAAGAAAAGAAAAAGCCCTGTACTCACTGGCTGCTGCCAGGCAGGGGGGTAATCCCCGCTGCCCTCCGCTGCACCATGCTGCATGGGGTGTTTTGTTTTTTGTTTTGTTTTTTTAAAGAACTGGGAGCTGGGGCAGGCAGGGCAGTCATGGGGTGGCTGGGAGAGTGGTCAGGAGTCAGAGGGCGTTTGGGGGGCAGGCAAGGGATGGGGCCTGGCTGGGGTCCCTCCATTGTCTCCTCCACCCACCTTCAGCCCCCCTCCCCCGCCCCTACTTACCAGCATGAAGTCCCGGTCTAGCTCCCTGTGGTGGTGAGTGGGCACTCCCATAATCGCCAAAGCTCTCCGAATTTTTTTCTGAATCGATTTGGAGAGCTTCAAATCCTTTCAGAGCTTTTTATTGGTTTCCTGATTTGATTTGGAGTCACAGATTTGTCCACCAAATCAAATCAGCACCCAAAGCTTCACACAGCCCTAATATCTATATATAGTCATACTCTTCTGTTTCTTCTTGGTTCTTGCAGGCCACTTGATTGCCACTCTTATCATACCATTTTCACTGCCATGGACAAAACTCTTCACCTCACAGTTCTAGAACTTTAGAGAAGTTTCTGGAATGTCTGAGACCATTAGCTTGGTGAAAACTATTTTCAGCTGGTTGAAACCAGTTTTGACCACCGTCCTAGTCAAACCTAAAACAAGTGTTAGTTTTTTGGGGGTTGCTTTGCTTGGTTTGGGTTTTTGCCAACCCTGCAAGCAAGAAACTTTCCACAATAACACACACATGTTTTCAGCCTACCACAATGGCACAGAGGAGAGGAACAAGAGGCTCCATTTTACAGTCTGAATACATAAAGATAAAAAAGAACCCCTTTTAACATTTGCACTGAATAAGAAGGACCACAGTATCACCACTGGGTTCAATGACAAAGTTGGACACCAAAACCTTAAACTGTATGTCAGTCCTTGGTCTGCACAGATTAAAGCCAAGACTGTGAGATCTTAAATCCAACAGAAGTGGAGTAAAACCTGGCTCCATAACAGTTACTGGGAGCTTGTCATCAATTACAATGAGCAAGGATTTCATCCCAATCCCTCAAGCTGGTGGCAGTACAGGTGTTTACAAAGATGAATTTCTGCAGTCCTACCCTGCAAATAGGACTGGCCTATATAGCCATAAGCCATCTGACTCTTCTTTTTGGCAAAGCTGTGTGGTACAACATTGCCAGTTAACCTAACATTACATTAGCTTTACATTAGCCAGCTAGCAATAAATAAAATCTGATACTCCTTTGCTCCAATCCTGACTTTTTAAAATATATTGGCACTGCTAGTAAATAAACATAGTCTGTCACTTTAGATTTTTTTTTTTAATTGGGCAATTGGAATACGTTCAAGAAATTTAGTGAGTAAAGTTTAACGAGGTCAGTGCCATGTATTCATGTTAGCAGAAACTGGACTTTGTCAATAAAATATATATCTTCAGCATAGCTGAAATCATTACACCACTAAGGGGGAAAAAGCTGCCTGAACTTCTACTAACCCTTTGCAAGGGTTGAGGGAAAAGGGCACATTTATGGCGACATAAGCAAAGATCAATTATTTAAAAATTAGTAACATGTGGCAGCATTTCACAGCAAAAACAGCACAGCAAAGGGCTTGTTAGTGACACAAAATATCCTTTAGACTACAACATTTAAAACAGTTTAGTACAGGATAAAGGTGTCTTGAAGAAGCATCTGCTTTAAATGACAAATCACATGCCCTGTTTGGGGATGAGAGATAATTTGGCTTGTATTTTGCAATGTTTATAGCATGAGAACTGTTTCTAATCATTCCTCCTGCCAAGAGGATGACTTTTATTTAATGCAATGAGCATCTCCAGTATTAATGGAAGGTTGGATGGTTCCTGTATCTAAGTTGGTTCTGCATGGACCTGGAAGAGAACTATACACACATATACATCTGCTGTAGTCCATATTAGACACCATCTGTAGCCCATATTAAAATGTGGAGAATTACAACCCTTGTGCTCATATTGGCTTGGGAACAACTATGGAGTTCTTCCTCGTTGGGAAGAGGTCTCACAAAAGGCTTTGAAAAGCGGCAGGAAGGAATTGAAGACACAGCTCTGCCTCTTCCCTCCACACCCACAAAAGAGAAAGAGTGAGAATGCAGTATGCCACACAGGAACTTTGTAAACTATTGCCTCCCACCTCTCTAGTCCATCAGCAAACTGTGAAGTAGTATGTTTTCTAGGGGTTGGGCCTCAATGTACTTCTGTACCACAACAAGACTATGAGTAAAGTCTACTCTACCCACAAGGTTCCACCAGTTTAACTCAAGGTATGATTTTAAACTGAGGTAGTAAGACTGGAACAAACCTCTGCCTGGATCAACTTGAACCAATAGAAGGTTGATCTATATATAAGTTTAGCTTCCATTCATAATTTACAGAGGTACAACAAAAACAATATAACAAATTTAAAGCTAATATAGGGGTTTTCTCCAAAGGTTGGCACCATTTTTTAATTTAATTATTTTTCCAACTAATTTTAGTTTACCAGTGCAACTTCCATCTGTAGGAAATGGCACAAGCTAACCCTAAATTTGTAAGCAAAGTTCTATGTGGCAAAAGCATCTTTTTTTCCCCTACAAAAGGAAGAAATCCTCCAGCCTGTGCTGAAATAAAACAGGAACCAGGGTCAGGGAGAGCTTTATGCATGCTCCAGCAACACTACTTAGAGCAAGACAGGGTTGCATCTTCCCCAGGTTTACCTCATCAGGAGCAGAGAGGGAGGGTGGGGGGAAGAAAAAAAAAAAATCAATGAACACCAGAACTTCATCTCTGCTCAATTTAGCTCTTTCTGTGAGTGCAGATAAGTCCTGATGGCAAACATCCAAAGGGTCCAAATTTCAGACAACCTGATAGCCCTTTCAATCAGGTCAGTCCTAATGGACAATCATCAGGCCTCCCACGATGAATTTCATTCATGGAGTGGTGCTGATTATGGAGAGGGTTGAATCATTGCACAGTATTGACTAGAGATCAATTTTCAGCTTGAGGTACTGGGGAGCACAAATAGTACACAGCAAAGCTAAGGCAGGAGCAGGAATTCAATAGTCTACCCAACCATGTCAAATAAAAGCCAGCATGCATAGAGGCCACAGTTTTCCCCTCTCTCCACCCTCCCTCCCCTCCCCTCCCCTCCCCGCTCCACCATGTTTTTAAACATACAGTCTATGATAAAAAAACAAACAAAAGCCAAACTCTTAATTCTAAAGACTGTATTACATCATTAAGCCTTGTTATATCATTAACACTACCAAAATTAAGTCGTCCCCCTCCAACTGCTCCCCTCCAACTTCTTTATGGAAAGTACATTGCTTAAAACAATCCCCAAATTGCTGATCCTATGCTTCCATCTTGTAAGAAATAATATTTCCCAATTAAACTAAATACTGTAGTTTTTGCTGCACCTGATTTCTTCTCCCTACCCCAACCACCCAAATATATGTATTTCACATCTTCTGATGCTCAGAGCACAATACTAAATGCATGCTGGTGCTACCTTTGTCTAAGGAAAATGGGCAGTGATGGCACGTTCTTTGTAGGTCTGCCACCTGCCACTACAGATTACTGTTTACTTCTCACCATCCTCAGTCTTAGGAAGGAGTAACTTCAGTATAATAGAATAAAATATGTCCTTAAAATATCAAAGCAAAAAAGCATAAAAATAGGACTCTTGGGGCTGGTTTCCCCACTTGGCTCCTCCTTCTTGACTTTAGCAGCATTATTCTGGTTTTAACTTCTTACAGTGGGATCAGAATCTGGTTCCTATCAACTTAAAACAACACTTAGGCAAATGAAAGACAACATGCAGAACCCAGATATCAGGTCTGACCATGTCATTTAGGTCACTCATTACCACATGCCCATGAGTCTCAGATGTGCGGTGGGCAGAATACCATGCTACAGGGAAACCATGGTGAGAAGAGAACAAGAGCTTTCTCCCTGTTCACCTACACACCATGGATTGCCATGGGGTTCTACATTTCTGGGATGATAGAAAAGATTCCTGCCAGCCTCTCTGCACGGGTCACTGCCATCCAATTTAGTACAATTCTGACTAGACAGCAAAACAGTAATCAACATCAGTCAAACTAGTTGCGGCTTCCCTATGTGACTGAATATATTTCTACCCCTCCACAGTTGAAGGATGTGGCTGGCCGGGGGGGAAAA
>NW_005842876.1:398269-399683 GCF_000455745.1 Alligator sinensis
TCAAGAGAAACAGGGTTGTGCAAATGGAGCTGTGTGGACCCACATGCTCATACAAACATGTTCCTTGGCCTCTTCAGTGTCCTCTATTTGGGTCTGACCTCTTCAAGGGAACTGAGAACCTTTATGCCACATCTAGCACTGAGGTTTGGAAACTGGGCTCAGAGGAGGACAAACCTCCCAGAGTACTGCTTAGTTTTGCTTCAATTAGGAAAAACCTCAAAGGAGTCTTAAAATGTGCTGCATGCTCTTTAAATACATATGCAGGGTCCAGTCTATGCTATCTTCAGAGCCTCTTGTTGCATGCGCCACAAACCAAGCAGAACTGCAAAAGGAAACGGATCAGCTTTCTCTCACTCATACTGCGTAAGGTCAGCACACACCCGACAGATTTATCCACTGCAGAGCACTAATTCTAAGACCTGCGTAACTGCTCTCTTCTCTGTCTGCTGAGCAAATGCCTTTTAAATCTAACTATGTATTTATACCACAAACTATAATAGTGCTAGTTTAGAGTCTATGATAGTCTAAAAACTATGGAAGCATTAGGGGGTACATTTTCAGCACAGCATGTGGGGACTTAGCCAACAGATTCCTATTAGCGCCAATGAGAGTTGCACAGCTCAATCCCAGCACATACTGTGCTAAAAATTTACCCCGTGAAAGAAAGTGAATGGACCAAAAGCAAGAAAATACGGTAGAATTTATTCTCATTCTCAGCTCACCCCTTATGTCTAAATTACCACATTTGTGGCATAGTGCGATTTCTTGTTCCAGGTTTCTAACTCTTCATGTAACAATAGCACTGAGGGGCAAGCTTTTTTGGTGTGGTTCCAGTACTTGTCAGCCAGTGGGTCCACTGACCTTCTGGAGAGAATGGATGTGGAAGCCAAGCAGCAGCTGGGAAATAGGAGAGCATGAACGAGGGAATATCAGCCCACCACCCTGTGCTGATGGAGACCAGACGAGCATAGGCACACTGACCCAGTGTGAAATTGGAAGATTTCCCAGATTGTGAATGAGTTCAAGGCCACAAAATAGGTACTGGACAATTTATTTGATCTGCACTAAGTGAGAAGAGGATCATGATTTCATGGTTATGAGCCATGGTAGGAGAAAAGGGGCAGAGCAGGCCTACTATTTTCAAATTATGCCAGGTGCATTCTTGTTCAATTTAGAATGATACAGTTATGACATGTGGGCTGTTTCCGGAATAGAATTACATGCATGTTTCCTGCGTAGAATTGCATGCCTTACAACTGGGGAAATTACCAGCCTCATTCTTCTCTCATTCAAGTTAATGGCAGGCTCAAAAGGAAAAAGCCCTTGGATTCTCTACTCAGGCCCCTACATCAAAGGCCTCATCATGGTGGGCTAGCAGACCTCAGCAGGAAATACCCACAGGCTAGGTCTAAAC
>NW_005842876.1:399693-400075 GCF_000455745.1 Alligator sinensis
AGGCTAGGTCTAAACTAGTTTGGGACTGACCCCAGAACTAGCCTGACCCGTGTGATCCACCTCTTCTCATCAATGTCTCTACTTGAGGCAGCTGCACGCAGAGCCAAGGAAAGACAAGCAGGGGAGACTGAGACCTAGAAGGACTGGACTTGAGGAACATGAGGCAAAAACTTCCTGTTTCTCAAGCAGAGCCTTTCTAGGAATTAATCTGCTCATGACTTGATTCCTTCTGTACATAGCTCTAATTATGGGCAGCAGACACCAGAACTATGGCCCAGATTTAAACTCAGGGAATTGTGGGATTGGTGCTCTTGGATTTTCTGTGCATTCAACCTGCAGTGCTCAGGAGAGTTCCAAATACAATGCAGGAAGGGGCTAGGGA
>NW_005842876.1:400085-406588 GCF_000455745.1 Alligator sinensis
TGACCTTAAGGTACTATCATATCCCAGGGATGGGATGGATGGCCATATGAGGAGGGGAGATCAAACTACAAGGTTTTTTCACTGCTGGTAAATCCTTGGGTTTGGAGTTGAGGGTGGCCCTGGTGCCAAAGTACTAATGTAGGTATAATCAAGGATCCACTATGAAGAACATTTTGCAAACAAGGAGGGGGTTGGTTAGCCCTCTATCCCTCAGTGGCTCACTATTTTTGTACCTACAAATAGGTTAAGAGCAGTCTGATGTACATGGGGTAATATTTTATTTGTAATAAAGTCCAGATCCCTGGCTACAAATCAGCACAGTTCCACTGAGTCAACAGAATTAAGAAGAGTTAGCTGAATATTTTAGGCCCATATATTGAGCCCTCCGCTATGTGAGGCCCCAGAGCCACAAGTGACTTAAGCAGTCTCCAGTGGCACAGGGGATTCTAGCATTGGTAGAGATCCAGCATATGTAGAAAGCTCTCATGTTTTTGTTCTTTGTAGGGTAAACCAGCACTCACCCAGTATGCTCACTGCTCCTTTCTAATAATTGGGCCACACGAACCCACATGAAGAGACCGATAAATAGGCTTCAGCTTTGGCCAGTAGTTTAGGGATTTTAACTCAGTTTGGGACTGACAGATATGAGTTTCTGCTAACACCCTGGATTCAATCCACACAGCAAATATCCCACCCAGGGGCGACACTATTCCAGCATTTGCCCATGAGCTGTCCCCAAACTCCCAAAGCCCAGGGACTGTCTCTAGAACTATGGCGTGGCTCCCAAGGTCTTTATATATTTTGCATTTACTATTCATCACATCCAAACAGTGAGGCAGACACTAGTGTTCAGAGTATTTTGTTTTGGCCAACATCCAAATCATTTTCATTTGTAAATCACTAGCTTCATTGTCATTATAAAGCAAATGAAATAAAGACCAACAGAGCTCCCACTCAGCACCTCCTTGGAGTCTTTGTGATCCTCCCATTGTAGTTTTTCACATGAAACTAGGAGTTTGGTGGCTGAGACAGTCACAGAGATAATCTGTAGGCTTTACTTCTTCAGTGACTATACCTGTCTCTAAGATGTTTACATGCCCCCTCTCCAGTCGCATGACCCCCATTTTCAGACTGGGCACCCCCCTTCTTTAATGCCGTGAATTGCCAGGCATTTCTGTGAAGTAGGTCAGTGCTATTATCCTCATCATACAGATGGAGAAATGAGGAATAGAGAGAACAGAGGACGAGGTCCAACTCTTGGATTTCAATGAGAGTTTAGGTACCCAAATAACTTTTTGGAGCAACTTGGACACAGTCACAGAGGAAGTCAAGTCTTGTCTATAAGTCAGAATGCATGGAGAGATACCCAAGCTACTTTGGGTGCTTAGACCAGTACTCCATACTATGCTTCTCAGGTTAATTTTGCTTTGTAGCCACATTCCTGGGTTTGCTGATCACAAAGATCCTGTTGAGAAACCAAGGAATAAATTGGGAATTCTACCTTGACAATATAACGGTCAAGATGAACTGCTTCTCCTTATCAGTGACAGGCAGAAATTCCAGCCATTTCTGAAGAATGTTCTGCCTTTGTTCCTAGCTCCTCCATGTTACGTTCCCTAGCAATATATCCCAGTATTTTCCCCAAGCATTAACATGCACTTTAGTTTAGAATTCTTTAGAAGTTTTCCTTGAGGATGGTTTAGACAAGGATGATCCTGCCATGAGTAGATGGTTGGACTACATGACCTCCCAAGGTCCCTTCCAGGCCTACTTTTTTTATGATTCCATTACTTCTAATAATTAACACTACATCATTTACTTCCCATAGCTAGAGGGAAATAAACACAAGCCAAAGGTTTTCCAAAGTTACTAGTGATACTGATGTGAAGCCATAAAAGCACTTGATTTTCATCCACCCTTTGGGGAAAGAAAAAAAAAAACAAGCCTCTTAAGCCTCTTTAAAGTTTTTTTACTCAAATTCCTAATAACTAGTAACTGAAGTGCTCAGGATTGCTAATCATTTTTTAAAATTCTGGCTGTGCTTCCTAACTTTCCCAAATTGTCCCATAGTTTCTCAGAGGATAGTTCAGTGTCCCAAATTTCAGAAATGAAACAAACAGAAAGGGACAGGATGGGAGACTAACTCAGCCAAAGTAACGAGGTGTCAGAACAAAAGTATTCAGTGCACAGCTGAGGACCGAGTTGTAAGATGCACCTCAGGTAACTAAAGGAGCCAGAATTCCAGCGGGGTTCTCCAGGAGAGATGTACATTTGCAGCCATGCCATTATACCCTTTGCAGTCAAAATGATCAAACCCAGGTGACAAACTAGGTATCCAGATTGCATTTCAGAAACTAAAAAATGTGGCTTCCTTTTCAGACCTGAACACCTCTGAAAACCAGACCAAATTATTTAAGCACATAAATGTGTTTTTAGGTGCCTAATGTTAGGTACCAACGTTTGAAAATGTTGCCCTAGGATTCTACTGATTAAAGGCTGTCAATATTTTTTTCTGAAAGTGGTTTCCTTTACTGCAATACAAGGGCCCATTTTAAAGAATCGGTTTTGATTACTAACATGTGTCCTCACTTACGATATTTTATTTCACTGTGAAATTTAGATGCAGTTATGATCTCAAGTTTGAAAGCACTGTAGCAGTGGATTCAAGTGAATAAATAGACTAAACAGAGTTAAGAGTCCCACAGGGAAACCTTAAAAAGATGAATTTATGAATATGGAAACATTTTCATGTCACTTGACTCCAAAGGATCCCAATTCTACTGCAACCACAAGAAAAGAACCAGCTACACAAAGGAATTCCGATGTTAAATAAGGTCAGAGGATGTAAAAAAAATATTAATCTAGGAAGAATAGTTACATTTTTAAATGTTTTTCTAGACAAAAGTCAATTCCCTTTCAAATATACTGTCAATGACTTTTCCTAAATGTAAAGCCTGTTTGAATGATTAGAATCCCAATCTTTAATGCCTGGCTCTCTAGTCCTGTGAGCAAATAGTTAAAAGCTGTTTTTATGACACTTGCATGAAATTAAGTCTGTGCATCCTCCTTCATGTGACAAGCAGTGCAAATAAAACAAAGTCTTTTTCAGTTTGATACACAGTTGCAAATTTAAAAGTTCCATTACACCCTGCTATGTCAGCTACTTTGAAAATAACAAGCCAAGGAAATAATTTGCGACCTCCTAGTGCTTATTTCTAAAGCATGTCTCCTACACAAAAGGACACCTTGACTATTAAACACAGCAGAACTTATGCTAATGTGAAATTAAAGGATGTGCCCGTGATTTGCAAAGTAACCAGTCTAACAGTGGTCTAACAGTGTTCCCATTGTAGTCAATAACATTCCCAACAATGGATGACATCTTGGTGCCACCAAAGTCAATGGGAGTTTTGCCACTGACTTCAAAAGGATTTCACCCTTACTTTTCCATAGGAACAGACTCAGGCCCCTAGTGAATGTTCAGGAGAAAAAAAAAAAGTTGCCCTATAATTTAAATAATGGAATGGAAAGAAATAAAACAGTTATGGTTTGTGGTAATATCCAGTTAGCCCCAGAGCACATGCTAGGAATAATCCCAGCATGACTGAGCAGCCACTGAGAAGCAAAAGCCCACTCACAGCTTGGTCCCACTCCACATCCACCAAAACACAGAATCCACCCAGCTGCTGCTCAGAGTCACACTGAAGAACAAGAGCTTAAGAGTATCAGGAGAGGGAATTCCCAGAGTGGCTTCACTGCCACACTTCTAAGTGTGGCAGATGAGAAGTGTGGCAGGTGAGAAACAGGAGCAGGAAGACAGATCTGGGCATCTTGGGAGTGCACAAAAGGGCACCAGGGAAGCAATTCACTGCTCCCGCCCTTTGATTTTTATAAAGCAGATTTAACTGGGGCCATACCCTGGGCCAAGTCTACCCCATAGTTATGCAGCAATGCCAAGAAGCCAGTATGAAAAGCAGCCCTGTATAATATCTATGTGATTCCTTCTTTCTAGCCCTATCCTTGTAATTGCTGCCATACAGTAATGTTAATCAGTACCTGTATTAAATCAAATATAAAGGTTACATAGAGAGAGTGAGTAGTCAGGACTGAAAGAGCAGGATTCGCCCTATGGGGTAGGGACAGAGATTCAAAATGCTTGAGCCTGAATTGATTCAATCTTTGTAGGTTAGTCTAACCTGCAAAGCTTGAACTGATTTGGAAGTGGATAGACATTCCCTTTTCATTCCAGAAATGCAGGCACATGCCTGCAGTGGTTCAGGCTAGAAGCTGGGGGTTGCTAGAGGAGCCCTCCCTTCCCTTCCATAGCGCTGAGCTGAGGGGGGTGTAGCCAGGCTCCAACAAGATGCTCTGATTAGGGAGGGGTTTCCCCCCCTCCTGACCAGCCAGGGAGCTAGCAGGGAATTGATAACAGAGCATTGACTTACATAGAGAACTGAGAACTAACAGAGAACTGTTAGCATTTATTACCCTATCAAACAAAACAAAGCCTCTCTCATTAGTTCAAGCTCTTCTTAAACAACTTTTTTTCCAAGGAAGGGACATTACCAGCTATGTGTTAATTAGCTCCAAAGAGCCCTAACTCAACACTGTCCTGTCTGCCTTTGTCCTGTCTCCCACAGCACGAACCATAGCCAGCATGTGGTATACTAGCTAATGCTGAGAGGTGTCTGTGTAAGGCAGAGAGGAAGGGGGGATCCTTGCTTGAGCAGGGAGTGGTGGGGGGAGGGGAGCAGGAACAAGCCAGGCAGATCCCACTGTACCTGCAGTCTCTGCCGGAGCTGCATCCAGGGAGCAGAAGGGAGGGGCCAGTCCAGCTCTCTGGAGCAGAAAGCCCTACCCAGCTCAGAGAGCATCCCAGGAAGCTGGGGGAGTTTAATTTAACTTAAAGCAGGAAGGGGTCTGGGATAGATATTGCATAAACCAGTTTGACCCAAATCAGTTAAGTCTACATTCACCCAGGTTCATCTCAAACTGGTTTCAGCCATATTCAAACTGTTTTATGTGCACTGAAGATCTGTTCTGTTACAGGTTTAAACCAGTTTCTGATTGGTTAAACTGGTTTATATGTAATGTCTGTCCCTAGCCATAGTAACATTACATTTTGACACGCCCCCCCCCCGGCATACTCAGTCCCTCCAGGGTTTTGTTGTTTTTGTGTTTTGTTTTTTATGGGGAACAAATAAAAAGAAAGGATGCCATTCCTTTTTCTGTTACATTAACCCAGTTCTGCACAGGAGACCTGCAAGAAGAGACTTCAGGGATCACATGTAAACAGAAAGATGAACAACTTTTTGATAAAGGCAGAGGTTACCAAGAAGGGGTGGTTTTCCTTCTGGCCAAAGTGAAAGCAGGCATAGAATATGGCTGTTGTCTAAGTGATTATTTGAATGAAGATTTGGGGAGTAAAACGACCCTGTGTAAGGAGCATTCATTTCATAAAACAAACACCCTTTAGGGAATTTGAGATAGACCCACAACATTTTTGCAGCATGTATGGTCACATCAGCAGTTTCTGCTTACCAAAACCTGGATTTTTAGTACAAGATGTTTTTCTGAAGTCATAAGAAAGGAAAACTTTGTAACATTTTAAACTTCAAACACTATGAAACATGTTTGTGAATAATAGAAAATATCGATAATGCTGACTATATGTAAACTTTTGATTTCAAAGTGAGATCATTTTTTTCAGTGAAAAAAACCTTCATTTGAAGCATTTCTGCCAGCTCTAAACAGAACCTTATGATCAGAGGAAAAAAGATGAGTGGTATGGTGCTGTCTATTACAGGCTATGAAAATAGTAATAACACATGACTTGAAATACCTGTGTGTAAATGGATCAAAGGCCAATGTCAGAGAGGGTTTATTGAAGCACTTTTTTGATACCTTAAAGGATTACTCCTTGTAATAAGCTTGCTCTGGAACATATAAGAGGAGAGCCTATTCTTAGTTTAGTCCAAAGTAAGACACAGGAGTTAGTCCTTAAAGTACAACCGAGACACAAACTAAGAGACATCACAGTATAATTAGGTTCAATATCCTCAAGGGAAGAAAGTCACCAAAAACTAAGTTGCCCAACTTTAACAAAGTGGGATTCAGAAATGATGAAGAACTAAAAAATGACGAAGTCCTTAGGTCTAGCATAGAGTCTCATTTAGCAAGCCACAAGTGAATCACAGAAGATACAAGTTACCTTTAACCTGAAAATAGAGGCAGGAAGTTGCAGGGGGAAGGGGAGAGGGAGGAATACCAGCATAGTGAAACAGCAAGGTTCAAGAAGGTAAGTCAAACAGGTATCTTTTTAGATCAGTTGTCCTCAACTGAGGTGCCACGAGACCCTTTCAAGGGTGCCATAGTGCTGGTGCTGGCACTGTCGCTGCCAGAGCCAAGTGAAACTGTCCTGCATGCTCCTGTTTCCAAGAAGCACACATAGAGCCAGATTAGGAAGTAGTTGTGGTAAAAGCAGGCACAGAAGCAGGCATTCC
>NW_005842876.1:406619-410370 GCF_000455745.1 Alligator sinensis
CCAGATCAAGCAGGTAGGCTGAGACAGTACAACAGTGGTTCTCATATATGGTGCCATTAAATTCAAAAGAGTTATAGAGGGTTGCCTTGAGTCTACAAAGATTGAAAATTACTGTTGTAGGCCAATGAAATCCAGTTCAAAAGACAGCCCCACCAAAGTACAAACCTGTGGTAGGTAAATGTGAGATACATTTAGGAGGGATAAGATGGAACCTGGAGAGCAAATAGTCAGACATAACAAAAAAATCCTAACATTAAATTTTGTTGGATAGATCAGAAACAGGGAGTGTGAAACAGACCCTAGGTGGGGCTCCTTGCTGGATCAGAAAGGTGTTGAACGGAGAAACTCAAGAGGATGTGGCCCATGCAGAAAAGCTCACCTGAAATGCTATGTCCAGTTCTATTCAGCATGTCTAAAAGAAGGAAAAAGGAAAAGCAAAACAAGAGGCCCTGAGACGCACATTAAGAATAATGAGAGGCACAGAGAAAAGCTGCTATTCGAGGAGAGATTGGTAGGACTGGGATTCATAATTTAGAAGACCTGACAAATAAGAGGGGTGATAACAGAAGCAAGTAGTATTGAGTAGAGAAATCAGGGTAGCCATAGTAAATCCCCTTTATGGTACAGTAGGTGCTTTTATGCTAGACTGGTTTAGAATGAATAAACTCTCTTTGTTCTTGGAATAACTTACATTTTTAGGATGGTTTTGGAGCCAACAAGAAAAGGTGTACTGTTCAAGCAACCTGGATAAGAACATTAGTTAAGGTTTGTCCCCCTAGCCCTGCTGCAGCAAATCTACTGCAAGGGAAATGCACCAAAATAGTTTGGGTAAAAGAAAGAATTGTGATTGACAAGAAATACAATGTCCCTTTGATACTGTAAAAAGAAAGCATACCTAAGTCTAGCTTTCCACTTTAATGAATTGTGACTGTGGCCTGGGGCTCTGCTTTCTTCGACTGGGCCACAAGCACCAGTATCCAATGACAGAGAAGCTAAAGACAGGCGTCCGTGCTGTTCACTGTCTGACTTGATTCATCCACTGGGTTGTCAGGGGCCCCTTGATTTCTTTGCCTGCAGGAGAAACCCTCAAACCTTCAAGTTTGAGGTCAGCTATACCTCTGGCTTTGATAACGTGTTACTTTGTTAGTAGTGGCCACTTTCCTTAGAGCTGGGGAGTCAGAAATCTGGAAAGGGGAAAGGAGCAAGGCATGGAGACCAAGGCAAGGGCTCTTATTTCAGACAGGGTGGGCCAAAACTCCTTTTATAAAGCTTGGTCAAAGCAACCTCCTCCCCACGCTCCAACTTCCTGCCAAAAATTAACTGCTTCTGAAAAGGATTTCATTTTCGACACAGGAAAACAGTCAAAACTCACTAAGCATTCAATGCCTTCCCAAAGTATGTAACTGTTCCTACTAAGGGCACCAAATCTCAGGTGAGAAGGCAAAGAACTAGCTCACACAGCAAGCTGTAATTAATTTGGAGCCTGTTTTCCTTAAAGCACAACATGAAGATTGGGTGTCGTGTTAATCACTGCACAAGAAGTCACAGTTACCCAAAAGCAGAAGCTTAAACCTATGCGTAGGAATGGTCTGTGGCCTTAGTGGGATTCCCTAGGGATTTTCACCCCTGATTGAAGTGATGTGTATATGTACAGAAGGATTTTTTGGGGGGGAGAGGTGAGTGGGGGGACTACAGAAAACTTGGACTGACCTGGTTATTTAAAAGAACCATACAACCTTCCCCATCAGGGTTTCTGCACAACAAAGTAGGAGGGGTTGTGCACAAATATTCTACAATTAACAGCAGCTGCTCCTCAAACAACACTGCAGTCTCTCATTTACCTGGAGTGTTTTCTTTCACATCTGTGCTCAGCAATCACAGCTGCTACCTTCATCAGAAAAAGAGGATGCTCTCACCCTTGAAAAACATGGCAAACGTTACAAATAACTCCTCCACAAAATCCAGCAATATGCATAGCAGTTTTCAATTTACTATAATGCAGTCAACTGATAGTGTTTCATCATAACCTTGCACACAGAGATTCTAATTTAATACTTAAATACCTTTAAAACTATATTTCACACATTCCCATAGCCTGCTCATTGTAATAACTATAACAGTAGATATGCTACTTGTTGCTTTTCTCACAGTAAATTTAATTTTAAAAGAACCAGATAGGCTTTCTAATAATATAATATATACACCTTTAGTGCTCTTCATAAAGCTAGTTAACTGCCTGGGAAAAGTACAGCAACTGAGCATTTCCTATTCCAGTGTTTCCGATATGAATACATCTGATGTCTATGGAGCTCCACAAGATCTGCTATAATAGCTTTTAAGCCCACCTAGCAGTGAAATGCATAGGATCACAGAATCATAGGAAAGTAGGGCTGGAAGAGAACTCACAAGGTAATTTAGTTCAGCCCCCTACTCAATGTGGGATTGCCGCTGACTAAACCCTTCCAGCCAAGTGTCTGTCCAACCTGCTCTTGAAAATTTTAAAGGATGGAGATCCCACAACTGCTCTAGGCAGCCTGTTCCAACACTTAACCACACTCATAGTCAAAAAGTTCCTCCTCATCTCCAAGTTCATTTCCTCAGCTGCAGCTTGAGGACATTGTTCCTAGTCCTGTCCCCTAAACATGTTCTCAAAGCATGTGACAGGTTCTAACTCACAGACAGAAACAGAGGAAACTTCACGTGATAATGTTAATTTATTTCACAGAAAATTCTCTAATCCCAGTTCCACGGTGACATTGTTTTATATCAGTACAGTACATCAACAAGCAGGTGTCCTCACAGAAGCATCGGAGGAAAAACAAAACAAAACAATGGTCTAAAATGAGACTTTGATTCTTATAGAAAAGCAAAGAAGCAATTCCACACTGCTGGCCAAGTAAAGGAACCCACTCCAGGTGTCAGTTTAAGACGAACCCTATAGAAAAAAAAATCCCATTTTAGGACAGAGATAAGACTGCAGGATTGGATCCATGGTCACCGTATTCAGTATTTAAAGCATGTGCCCCAAGAGAAATAAATTAGCTATGCAGGATCCCAGGGTGACTTTAGGTTTAAATCTATGCTTCAATGTAAAGTTTAAAACCCACTGTTCTCAAAGGAGCAGCTGAAAAAGGCCTTCTCACCCACTCACTAGTGACAGGTAGTAAACATTCCCTGGCAAGTGGACAGGCCTGACTCAACCAGCTTCTGTGGAATTGAAGCTTCTGTCTTTTAAAAGACATGATCCTACTTACATCAGGGGAAGTCTGGAATAATTCCCTTTAAAGCCTGCAGAGTAATGAGCCTGAAACTGACAAAAATGAGAAGGGAACCAGGCTGCCTGATTTCAGCTCCAGTCCATGTAAATGTAGCCTGGAAAACATGAAGCGAACGTGAACTGATACAGTATTTTTGACCAATTCTGCAGGAAGACACCACTCTGCTGACACAAAATGTTGCCAAAAAGTTACAGAAGTAACATTCAGAAGGTTATGAGCACCAGTGAAACCGACAAGAGCGATGCCAGTTTTACACTTTTGAGTAGCTGCAGAGGACCATCCCCCCTGGAAAAAATCAAGAGGCTGCCAGACAGAAAGAGGTGCAGACACACCTTCACATACCATTGAGGTGGCCAGATGGGAGAGACGTGAACATACAACCCCTACACTAACCGGGAGCGGGTTTAGAAATTAGGAGAAACCCTCCTTTTCAGAGTAGAGCTACAAGAACAAGTTACAAGTAGAGCTAGGGA
>NW_005842876.1:410388-414410 GCF_000455745.1 Alligator sinensis
GTTACACAAACTGGTTTAAGTCATCCGAAACTGGTTTAAATCTGTAACGGAACAGAAGTTCAGAGCAGATAAACCAATTTCAAAATGTCTGAAACTAATTTAAGGTAAACCTGGTTGAATGTAGTATCAGACTCAACTGATTTGGGTCAACCCAATTTATGAAATTTCTGTCCCAGACCCCTTCCTGGTTCAAACTAAATCAGAGTCCCCCAGCCAGCATGCTTTCCAGCCCTGGGCTGGGCTTTCTCCTCTAGCAAAGAAGGGTTGGGAGGAGGGGAAGAGGCAGGGACTGCCCCCCCACCAAGCAAACCCCAGATAGGGTCTGAGGCCAGGCAGAAGGGTTAAACCTCCCTTTCCCCAAGTACAGAGCTGCCCTGCCCTGCTGAAAACTTACTGCTGGCTGTAACTGTGGACTACAAATCCCAGAAGCACCTGGAAGCAGGAAAAGGAAGTAATGTCCAATCCTGCAGAGCCCTGTTGCTGTGATTCTGGACTACAAATCCCAAAAATCTCTAGGGCAACAGAAGGAGGAAGTGAACACATAGCCCATGTTGGCTACATGCCAGACAGCCATGCTCTAGTGCAGAAGTTCTCAAACTGTGGTCCATGAGCTCCATTCAGGTAGACTGCAGAAAGGTTGCAAAACAATCTGTACTTGTAAGGTAAGACTACTGATATTAAAATATGAGTTGTGTGCTTTGATTTCTAGAACAACAACAAAAAAATGTAAGTGGTCCATTGAGACCCTCAGCAATTTTCAAGTGGTCCTTGAAAAGAAAAAGAAGTTTGAGAACCACTGCTCTAGTGCCCTCCGGCTTCTAGCCTGAGCCACTACAGGTATGGGGCTGCATTTCCTGAATCAAACGTGAATGTCTGTCCAGTTGTTTCTCAGTTTAATCTCTGCAGCTTAGACTAACCTGCAAAGACTGAATCGATTCAGCCTCAAGCTTTTTGACTGTCTCTATTTAGCCCAGATGATATGAATTTACAATGCACTGGCTACTCCATGATAACTGTCCCCGTGCATACTCTTACCCTCAGTAAAGTGAGAACCAGGTTACCCCAAATGAAAGTGGGATCTCTGGGAGTGTGAGACGAGTCCTCTGGCCTCCCTTGTAGTTTCCTTGACCACCCCATTCAACATTCTGTCCAGATTTCAGTTTGAATATTTAGCCTACAATTTATAAGGTGGGGGCTACAGTGACCTCTTTAAAAGATTGATACCATTTGCAGGTGTGAAGGGTGGGGCTGGCCACCAAAGGCATTGTGACCAGTTTAGTCAGTGACCTCTGACTAGCGGTGCCACAGATTCAAGCTGTCTGAGCACTCCCAACCAGCACTGGGACAGCCCTAAAGTAGAGCCGGTTGACTTTTTTTTTTTCTTTTTTTGCTGTCCTTGATTCATTTTCTTGAAGCCAAAACACAAGTTATTTTTTTCCCCACCCAATTTTTGTTTTCATCAAAGCATGAAAAATGCTAATGAAAAATTATTCTTCCCCTTTGCCACCTCCCCACATTTATTTCGAACATGTGGCACTTTTTTTTTTTTTTTAGAGTTTCAGCTCCAGCACTGCAATGTTGGGAGTTAGGGCTTTCTTCTGTGTACCCTAATCCCTTCCTTTGATGTGAGCAGGCAGGAGAGAGAGAGGGAATTCCTGAGGAAGAAGTTTATTTAGATTTATACATATTTTTAAAAAGATCATTCATTCATATAGTACACTTTGTATAACTCTGTTGCATTTTGTGTAACTATAGCATAACAAGAACTCATCATTGGCACCCAGCTCCAATGAACCATACTTACAGTCCTCACGGTTTCAAATACCTGAGGAGACAAATGTTCCTTGTCTCATGCCTGCAAGCTCAGCAAATAAAAAGTGGAAACAAAGGAAAGGTAAGAAATGCTCAGGTATGTATTGAGACCTGAAGAGATAAAGGAAGATGAAAAAATTACAGATAAGTGATAACCAGGTACTTTTCCATTACCAGGGGAAAAATAAGCTAAACTTCCTACAGTTATAGAGACTTGTCCTTTCATCCTTTTAATTCAGAAAGTCTAGGAAGTGAGTTGTCCACTAAATACACTCCTAGATAAATACTATTATTCAAGATCAAAAGGTTCAAACCTTTTTAGCCTATCTAACAAGATAGCACATATGCCTCCTGGTAAAGAAAAAAAATTATGCTTGTGCCTCATATGTGAGAACAATTTTTCACCAAGAATATTAATTTTACCCTCAGGCACCTACTCTTTCAATGCTGCCATAGATACGAGTGCCCAATGAGCACAATCTGTACAGTCTACATAGTTATTGTTCTAGTTCTGTTTTTCAACATGTACCATACATTTTCTTACATATTCCCAATGGCTTCCATACATCTCAGACAAAAGGAAGCATGTATTAATATAAACAGTTATATAGCTGATACAGAAAATAAGGATATAAATATTTGCACTATGTTACTTACTCAGATGCAGACTGCCATTACTGGGGTCTGATATTCAGGTCCTAGCTATTTGGTATACTCCAGCCCTGTTGTCCTACTAACCTATTAATTATTGATCCTGGGCATGACAGTAAATTGCATCCAACTGGAAGGCCTGGTGGCAATGAGGTGGGGCTACTCATGGCAGGGTAGCTCCTGTAAAATACCATAATGTTGCAAGGTACTTCTTGGTTGGAGAAAGGCTAAGGGACATCACCCTGACAGAAACACACTCTCACTGAGGTATTAGGCAGTCAGCAGCAGTTCTTATCTGTTGATCTCTGGCAGAAGCTACAACCATTGAGGCACTGAATGGCTAGACTCGGTCTGGCCTTTGGATTCTGTCTCAGTGGTCTACAGGGGGGATGGTAGGTCTTGGACAGCCTCTACTCCTCCATACCTTTGCCTAGGCATATGCATTGAAGGTCTTGGTGCAATAGTCACAGGACACTGTACAAGCAGATTCATGAGGCACCTGATAAGACCTCCTACACACGCACCCATGATCCAGAGAATTGTCAGTTGCCTACTACTGTCTTATTCAATCATACACATTTAAAGATATGAGTAGATTTAATGCCTGACTAGCTCAAAGCCTTATATCACAAAGAAATATACGATCTAAGAAAGACAGTAGGAACCCTAGCCAAAACAAGGACTCCACTTGCACTAGTGGTTGCCAAAGTAGGAAGGAATACTGCTTTCAGAAAGAGTTTCCAATCTAATGCACCGATATCAGGCATGAAGATTTAAGAGCAAATCACTACGTGACCTAAAAGAAGCATGCTCTTGCTCTCCAAAGCAAAGCAGTAAAAGGTAAGGTCAGAGTCTGAAAGTAAAAGTCAACTAGTCACTTTGTGGAATGACTGCGATTATTATGGACTCGTGGAAGCAAATAAAAAGAGCACATGTCATCCTCTATTTTGAAAGGCATTGCTCTGGACTGCAGGGGGCAGAACAGTCTGTAGCTAGCTGCAGCTTCCGAAGGACTCTTATTGCTGGGCTTGGTCATGTCTAAATAAAAACAGTGCCATTGTTAAAGAAAAGCTTCCTCTACCCTAATAAACAAAAAAGACCACATCCACAAACAGAATTCAGTCGCATTTTCTTCCCCCGTCCACCCGTAAGTTTATTAAAAGCCTTAATGAAACCAGTGGAGGATGTCATTTAGAAAAACTCTAAATGAGTTCACAGTTAAAGAGTCTCATCCATCTTTTTACAAATTACTCCTACATTACATTGAGTTAAAAATGGTAAGCAAGTTTTCTAGGGTAGAAAGGTGTAAAAAAGCCAGCAATGGTGAAAAATGGAGGAGCATCCAAGACCTAAAATTATTCTTATCACTTTTATTTTTCTTCTTATAAACTGCCAACAACAAGCAGTTGACTAACATGAGCCTTTCTGGACATCTGTTTGCTTCAGCACTGTCATCATACATACTAAAAAAACCCTATACAATTTTCTTCTGTACACCCCCCAAAAACGTTTAAATCACTTCCTCTGAACATAAAGATTCAATCCCACACAAGCCATAG
>NW_005842876.1:414524-420538 GCF_000455745.1 Alligator sinensis
ATTCGCACAGGTTTGAATGAGAGCCACGCAGAAAGCAGAAATTTACTAAGAATGCAAACAGTTCAGCAGAAGGTGGCAACATTGTGCACTGCCTGGACAGTGCATCCCAATCTATATGTGACTGAAAAGCAAACTGCAGCTTTACCTTGTTCCTCCAAACCAGCTTTTAAATCTTATTTCTATTTACATTAACAACCCAATGGCACTGGCACAATGTATCTCTAGTTATCGTTGAAGATTTTACCATAGCGAGACATCTGGAGAGAGCCAGCCTGGATTAGTCAACAACTGTGTAGATTACAGCAATGAAATCTCACACTCCTAACTTCTGATACACATTTACATTTGCATACATCTGTACAGGAAGCCACTGCAAGCCAAGCTGGAAGGAATCATCCTGCTTTCCTTTGTAAATTACATTCCTAGCCATAACGGAGAAGAAGAAAGAAGACTCCCACTAACAATATCATCTCGTTTCAGCACTGGAGTGTTTCCTTTCACACATATACTTAATTTAAAAAGACAAATCATAAAAAGTCAAACTAGTTAGTTTTCACTCATACTGGTACATCACTTGATGGGATGTAATTAACAGCATATCCCCAAATGCATGCTCTTTTGTTAGGAAAGGTGCTACAGTTGTTACATATTCTTCTGTGAGCGTATATATGAAGTTGTGCCGGTATCAAATAACTTCTTCAAAATGCATCCAGAAATGGGGAAGAAGTTAGATCAAACTCCCATTGCAGTCAGCAAGAGGGTTGCCTGACTCAGAACCATAGAATGAACCCTGTAACTTGTTCAGGAAGGGAAGTCTGTAGATACTTTTGCACTATTGAGGCACCATACAGATGAAAATGAGTTTATTTGCAGAATTACCTTAACCTGTATGTAAAACAATGAGCTACAAAGATATAGCTGACTTTTAGGCAACGATGCATCAAAAAGAAGAAGGTATAGCCACATTGCTCTGTGCTCACTAGAACCTTATCATTACTACTCTTACTATTATTATTATTTTAATGTGGACACAGTAGTCCTGATGCTTATTATTTGGCTGAATGAGCTGAAGTGAGACTCCCCGGGCAGCTGCTGACATAATGACTGATTGTGTGGTGAAGCTGAGAATGTGAATGATGATGAATTTTGAAAGGCTCTGGAATTTGTGAATAACAAAAGTAGCTACAGTTCCAAAAATCTCATCATTTGTTCTCAGCAACAAAGGAAGACTCAAAGGCCTTTGTTTAACAAAATGATTCAAAAACAGGATATGAGAGGAATTAAGGGTTATCTCTACTGGCATAATACAGCAAGCAGATTGTGTCCCTAAGTAGAAAGAATTGTGAATGTATTCTGGTGAACATATTGTAAACTGAATTACTACAATTTTGTTTCTTTTATTTCATTTCCAGTGCTGTTATGGTGTTTCCTATGTAAGTAATTCAAGGCCCTGAGCCCTTTCAGACCAAATTCAGCTTTGGTGAAAAGGGGACACAGTTCTCCATGAGTTCTGGGGGAGCTGTGTCTGTTTACTGCAGGGAAGACTCCGGTTTCCCATGATGAAAAATGTAAAGAACCAAAAACTTAAACATATCCCTGCATGTACAGAGAGCCTCTGGCTCATTCAGTTCCTTCTGGTACATAAAAAACAAAAATGCAGTTATTTTTCCCCTGATCAATTATTTCAAATGCAATATTAAGACTGTCAATACATGTTTTGTTTTTACTGACACTTCTTATCCGTACTGTGGTTGTGCCTCAGAATCCTTTTTCTGGGCCAGAATTCCATTGTTAGAGATACATTTCACCATGCCATGAAACAAGCCTTTTTGTTCCAGAGTACATTGCAGAGCTACACGTTAACTCAGTAAAAGACATGACCTGATGAAGATTCACACCATCCTGACAGCTGCTACCCAAACAAATGTACACTTAAATAGTAAAGAAATGTGTTAGACCAAGGAATGGGAAATATGTATTATCCTGAAGGTTGTCATGCATGAGAAATTGTACCTCAGGCTAGAACAGGTCTGATGCTAAACCATAACTAGGCATCCTAAAACAGGAGAGAAACTACAAATGGGAAGGTAACAATTATTAAGATCCAGATTTTCCATGAGTCCAGCTCCCAGCCTGGCCCAGTTAGGGACCTAAATGAAGATTTCCATGTACCGAATTTTCAGAAGAGCTCAGCATACAGCAGAGACCACTGTTTCAGAGCAAACTGTGCTGAAAATCAAGCTCAGTTGTGAGGGCTGAGCATTTTTGCCCAGGATGACTTAATTTTCTACCCCAATTTAACTGAAGAGATTATTAGATAGAACAATAAAGTCACACCATTTTCCACAGCATGAAAGACTAGTCTGAAAACCCAGGGCAGATGATACTTCATAGGTTTTGTTTGCCGGTATACCGGGGGGTGCTTGTTGCAACATTCCCACCTGTCCTGTAAAAGCACATTTTACATAAAAATAAAGCAATTAACATTATACAGTGCACAGTCCATTGAAATCACTGTTCAAGCTCAAACATAGTTAAAATATTTCAAAGCATTTACATAATAAGCTATTTTATAAACAAAGTCCTCCCTGGTGCAATTAGCAGTACCTGGGGTAAATATTTCCTTTTATTTACTTTTTGATGATTGCCATTAAATAGAACATTTTATTTCTGCAAAACCACTGGCCCCACTGAAGTTGATGGGAATCTTGCCATTCCCATCAAAGGGTCCAGGATTTCATCCTTTGAACAAAATTGAGCTCTAGTATGAGCAGGAACAATGCCCCTAACTTTAGTGAGAATCTAGTCAACTCCAGCTGAAGGTGGTCAATATATCAGATACAATGGTTATAAAATTCCCCCTAGTAAGGAGCAGGACCAATTACAGAGAGAATGAATTTTGCTCTGGTTAATTTAAAAGTGTAACAGTGGAGGTGAAAAGCCTCCAACAGGCAAAAAGCCACTTCCAATCCCAACCTGTATTGCTCATGCTCTGAAATCTGCCAGGGAAGCAAGGAGATGCATGTGAAGTAGGCATTAGTAGTCATAGCACCATGAGAAAAGGAGCAATTAGTTAACATGTTCTCATTACACCTTGGATGCACCTTCCTTTTTTTGTGCTTCCTGCTTAATGTGAAGAAGGTAAATCCAAATGAGTCAAATTCTATTTTCCAATATTCATACATCACTCCTGTGGATTCCGGTAAGAGATGTCAGAGGGTATATATATGCAGAATTCAGTATAACCAACCCCAAGACATTCAAGTCATAAGTCTGACTCCTCTCCAAAATCATGAGATTTGAAAAATAATAATAAACAGTGGGTTCTTTTTATATCTGTTCTGGTTTTTGAGCCTTTAGGGAATGCTCAGTTCATGTTTTCAAACTTTCCCCTATAACTCTGATGTCTAAAAAAACTCCTTTTCCATTTCTAAGTAAAACTGAATTTCTTCTGCAATATAGTGCTTCAAACAACTGGGGGCTTTATGGGGGAAAAACATAAAGCAAAAGAAACACTTAAAAATGCTAAGACCCAAATCACAAGAGTTGTGAGCGATACTGAGAATTTACCCAGAAGTACTAGATTCAGAAGCCAAGTATAAAATTGTTATACGCAGCATGGAGTAAAAGGCCTACAAACCAATACAGGTCTGGACATTATATTTTCCAGTTGTGATGTCTTTGAAATGTGGTTTAACACCTGTTTCTAATTCTGTTCTATGGCATGTCTGTATGAGCTTGCTTTTCAGCCTTAGCTATAAGCACACAATATCATATCTGACACTGATATTAAACTATGGAAACACCACAGTCCTGGTTCACCCACTTTAAAGGTATCCAAAAGAAAGCTTTCTGTTATTTACATTTGCTCAGTATATTGTGTTTTGATGTGCAGTAATCCGAGTTTACTGTTTGAATGAAAACTCTTAATTCTCTAGACCAAGACCTATTATCCCCACTGTCAACCCCATTTTATCCTTTTGTCTACAACAATGGTAATTTATGTATCAAAATATACAGCATGGCAGCGACCGTGCTCTAGCTGCTGATTTCCATTTTTCCAATGTACAGAATCTGCAGAAAGGCATAGGGAGGTTGCAATGACTCCCTCATGCTCACATTTGCAAGACATTTACTGAGCACAAGTAAAGAATTTGCCTTTGTTCCTCTCTCCTGACATTCCATCAACCTGAAAGACCTGTTCTTCAGAAAGGGGTCATTCTACCTTCTGTTTCATTTCCTGTGCCTCTCAACCAGTAGTGATCTGGTTCTGATTTTTCATCAGTGCTCTCCAGCACAACGCCAAGGCATGTAACCCTCTCACCCTTCCACCTCCCAAAGCTGAACAAACTAAAGGAGGTAAAATTCTTGTGTTAAACCCAAACCTATCTATTTTTATTCTTGATTATATTTTGAGTCTATAGCTGGGAAGGGAGGGGGGAAGAGAATGATTATAAGCAGCTGTTTTAGAGCTGGAAAAAAAGTTGTTCAGCAACTACTTCTAACTCTGACATTCTGAATCTCCTCTCACCTGAGTTATATATATAACAGCACTGAAATCAGTGACCTCACGACAGTTTTCCACTGGCACATGATAAAAAAGGATCAGGCTCTTTGCATTTATACTTGCATTTTGTCCTCCATCTTCAAGGCACTTTGGAAATGTTTACTAATGAATCTTCCCTACCTAACCATGAAATGCATAAAGAAAGACACATTTCTCACACAGCGAAAACAAAGAGAAGATAATCAGGAGAGAACAATGATGCAAGTACAGGACAGAAGCTGAATCCAAGAAGTCTGGCTTCTGTTCCAGCTCACTTCACGCAGCCACAGGACCTGCTTTTATTATGGATCTTTGTGGGCATACAGCTTAGCCTGGGTGGTAAAATGAACCCATCATTACAAGTTCCTCTGTGGACTGGTGTAGCACATCTGCACTAGAGTCTTATAGTAATATAACTGCACCAAGGTAACTATGACAACCTAAAAACCCCTCATGTAGATCACCCAAACCCAAGGATGGTACTAGTTCACATAAACATTAATGAATTACACATCATGACATTTATAGAGCAATTTAGGACTTTCAGAAAGGAAATGCTATGTACAGTAAGTGCTTAGTAAGATTAAGTAATTCATCTAAGGCCACAGGGTAAATTAATGGCATAGTTGAAACTGGAATAGTCGAATGTCTGGCTCTTGGTCTCACACTTGGACTGTAAGATCAGACCTCTCCCCTTCACTTTGACTCTTTCTGCAAGAATGGAAAGCTGCCAATTTACCTATTTACCAAGTTCTTCTGGCGTGAAGTGAAATGAGTTATAAACTAGCAGGAAAATTATTGTACTACGAGGAGCAAGAACACCATATTAGGGAGAGAAAACCCAATGCAATAGTTTTCAACTAGAAAGAACTTCCCTGATTTCTTTCATGTTGCAAACCTTCCTGTATGGAGTACTGGAACCTCAGATATAAGATAGAAAGAGTCCAGTTATAAGATAGAAAGAGTCCAGTACTGCAGTCTACCTTCAGTCCCCCCAGTGTTAAGAAATTTGGCCACAAGCAGACATGTACCAAATCAGAGGAGAAGTAATGACCTACCTACCTGACCTCTCACTTCATGTCTGGCTGGAAAGATATGACCAGTCAAATGGCACACTGTCTCAGTGCAAGACCACAACCAAGAGATGAGTACAGACAGGGCAGCACAAGGAAACAATAAAGTAGCACAAGTCAGCAATATCTTAAAGGGAAAAAAATCCAGAAACAAACCCACCTATTTAGTTACCCAGAGTAACTTCATGGGTTTCAGAAGAGTCACTTTGCATTTGCCCAAGCAGACATGAAAACTGAATTTGGCCCTGCAATTTTTCCACTGTCTCTGATCTCACTGGTCATTAATTTGCAGGCTGACACAATAGGCCTAGCCACTCTGTCCCGCTGCAGTGCCCTATATATGACCTTTAATCAGCACAAGGACACAATGGAACATAATGGCTGATTCAGAGCAG
>NW_005842876.1:420666-437360 GCF_000455745.1 Alligator sinensis
CGGTTCCTGCCTACCATGTCAATTCTTATTTACACTTATTAAGCCCCAATAGCTGCTTCCTCGGCAGCATGTTTTTTTAATATACAAGCATCATGAATTTACTTTGTCACGGCTCCATAGATGCATGTGTGTATATATTAAAAAAAAAAATCAAAAAAAATCAAGGTTCTGGGTAATCTGCATACTACACTGTACAAATAGTGCCCGCAGGGAACAGGCATGGGGGGAAAATATAGATGCCTGTCACAAAGCAACGTGCTGGCAGTTTGAGTTCATTTTTTCAAAACACCCAGAGATGAAATTTTCCCTTATGCACTGTCTATTAAATTTTGTATTGCAAGTGAGGCTTCTTTGCAGAGCTATCAAGAGGACTAAAAAGAAAAAAAAAAAAATCACAATTTTTTTCTTTCACCTCTAGGATCTTACAGTTAGTTGAGAGCAACCACAATACCTGTATGCTGTCTAAACTACCCAGTCCTTGCAAAACAATACCTCCTATTGCACAGCTTCCTCCCCACCATACTAGACATAAGCATAGAACCTGCCCGAATCCCTCTTCCCAAACTTCACACTCTCTCTCTCTCTTTTTCCCTCATTGTCCCAAGTTTCTCATTCCAACTCTCGCATTACCTGCTGGTCTCCCTACCTCTTCGCAATGCTGCCTCCATTTTCAGGAAGCAAATGTGTCAGGGTAAAAGAAAGTGGGTCCTGAAGGAGTATTATGTCAGTATCTCACTTCCCTCCTTCTAGGTGTGACAGTGAAGGAAGGGGAGACAGGTAAAGCTTTGGCCTATGAGGCCATTAGGACAGAATCAGCAGCAAGCACATCTCCAGATGGAGGGAGAGGAACATGTTCATTTGTGCCTCATGCTCCATTACCCTGGTGAGAGTGGATCTCCCTCACCCCCACCATGCCCCAGTAGTGATGCCTGGGGGCACAGTGATGTCACAGAAGGGTCAGAGGTCGCTCAGCTGATATCACAATGAGGTCAAGGGTCCATTCAACTAGAGGGCAAGCTGAACAGATGTTCCCTGAGCCTGATGTGATTTTACAGGGATTTCTTTAAACTTTGGTTTTCAGACTTTGTCGCCTACCCTCTCTAAAAGGATAAATGAGCTAGCTGCACTACCTCCTTATTTAGGCAAAAACCCAGTCTGTTTTCTGGGCACAGGGGAGGCATGGTGAGGTGGCAGTATCAGAGCCATGTTAATCTAAATGCTAGCTTTATTCATCAAGGAGACAGGGAAGAAGGGAAAACCAAACCTCAGGCTAGGAAAACCACATTTCAAATACCCCATTCTAAGCTATTTACTGTAATTTGGTTTCTCATGGGCAAAATGGGGAGATTAGAGTTCAGAAGGAAACATGCACTGCAGGGAGCTAGAAGCACATTGAGGTCAAAAGATCCACCCAAAGCCAAAGGCACACCAGATTCACCTGGTTAAGGTACATCAGCTTTTGTAGCTAACACCACAGAAGGGAGTTTACAATTTAGCACTTCTGGTTCCCTAGACTCTAGATCTGTAGTGAGCTGTCCTAAATGCCCTATCACCACAGCAGCAGAGACCAACAAGGTGCTTGCTTCCAAGCAGATGAACCCAAAGGTTTTAAATCAAAAGGATTCTGTGCACAGCTTCTGTGCTTTTATCTTCTTACAGTACTTTGCTGCAAGAAGTAGCACAATTTAATGCATCTAGAACTGAAAAGTATGTAAATAGGCCTTTTTTGTGTTACCATAGCCTGACAAGACATGACCTATGAAGGAAGCAAGACTGTGAGGAATTAATGAAACAGGAAAGCAAGAGGTTTAATGAACCAACCAGCTCATTAGCAATCACTTGCTCCCACCCCAAGGCAAGCCATATGACCCAAATTCAGCACCTCCGTGACATTCGGGAGCCATGTCTGGAAGGCACAGGAAACAGCCACTGAAAACAGGACAGAAAGAGATGCCAGAATAGCAGGCTGCAGGCAGATTCCCACCTGCAGATGGGAAGTTGGTAGTGGAGATCAGGGCTGAAGACTAGAGAGAAGGCTTGGAGCAGGACCACTTTCAAAGACTGCAGGTGCAGCCTGCAAGCATAGGGGTGGGGCAAACACTACATGGACAACTGCGAGAGGGCCTGGGGCCCAGAAAATCCCCAGGCTGACACTTAGTTTTTCTCAAATACAAGAGTGGATAGAGGAAGGGACATCCCAACGACTAGGCCAAGGGAGCCTCAGGGGACATAGTTAGCTTGGCATTGCTATACTGAGGGGTCCTCTCGGAGCCAGGATGGGAAGGACTCTAATAGTCCACTGTGTCTATGAAGCTCTTGTCCCTAGAGTATTTACACCCTCTCCTCCTGTCTGGCAGTAATGCTTTACTTTGAGCCATGCAGGCAAATGTGTTTTGGGAGCTTGCCAGAGATTAAAGCCTGAAGACTGAAATGGCTTCAGCATTAGCCAGCGTGTCATTGTACACCCTGCATACAACTGACCACCTGGGAACATTTTGGCTAAGATGTCAAAGCTCCCCAAGAGACTTGGATGCCCAAACCTCTTTAAAAAAAATTAATGGTAACTGGGCGTCCACACCAAAGAAGCCTTTAAGACATCTCAGCCACAGAGCATCACAGCAGTCTAGTGCCCCAGTACAGTAGTGGGTACTGCACACCAAACTTGCAAGCATTTTTCTTTCCTCTTTGCAACTCTGCTTTCCTATTAATTTAAGAACGTGAATACTAAACCTTTGTCCAAGGAACTTTGAAACATTAATTTAACATGCACACAAGGTCCAGCATTGCTCACTAAGCAGTCTGGGGTGCACACATTTCTAATCTTAGCAGTGCTCTTCTCAAGCACCAACTGGAAGTGATAGCAATATTGACAGGGTAAATTCTACCATCTTTGCCATTGCGGTGCATTAAATGGTACCTCATTGCTTAAAACCAGAGGATAGGATGGTGATCCAGGCCGACCTAGTCAGGATCAAAAAATGGGCGGACGAAAACCTGATGGCATTCAACAGCAAAAAATGCAAGGTACTCCACCTTGGGGAAAAAAACCCACAGCATGCTTATAGTCTTGGCAGTGCAATGCTTGCTAGCACCACAGCCGAAAGGAACTTGGGGGTCATGACTGACCACAAGATGAATGAGCCACCAGTGCAATGTCACAGCTGGTAAAATGAGCAAAACTCTGGCTTGCATTCATAGATGCTTCTCAAGCAAATCCCAGGATGTCATCCTCCCGCTGTACTCAGTCTTGGTGAGGCCGCAGCTGGAGTACTGCATCCAATTCTGGGCTCCACAATTTTAACAGGATGTGAAGAAGGTTAAGAGAGTCCAAAGGAGAGCCACGTGCATGATCAGAGGGTAGGAGAACAGGACTTATGATGAAAGGCTGAGAGCTACGGGACTCTTCAGCCTGGAAAAGCGCAGGCTCAGGGATGACCTGGTGGCTGCTTACAAGTATATAAAGGGTGTACATCAGGATCTGGGGGAATGCCTGTTCACCAGAGCACCCCAAGGGATGACAAGGTCAAACAGTCATGAACTCTTCCAAAACCATTTCAGGCTGGACATAAGGAAAAACGTCTTTACTGTCCAAGCCCCCAAGGCCTGGAACAGACTGCCACCATAGGTGGTGCAAACACCAACTCTGGACTCCTTTAAGAGAAATTTGGATGTTTATCTTGCTGAGATGCTGTGACCCCAACTGACTTCCTGCCCCTGGGGTGGGGGGCTGGACTCAATGATTTTCCGAGGTCCCTTCCAGCCCTGATGTCTATGAAATCTATGAAAACAAGAAAATATTCTAGGGTGGAGTATTATCCCTAGAAGGCTCAGAACTCATTTAATAAAGATTTAAATTCACGTCCTGAGATATGGGCCAAAGCATAATTTAATCTCAGCTCCCTGTGTCTGTGTCTTCTTTAAAACAGTCACAGCCTAAATTAATAAAAAGGAATGATGTCGTTCCCCCCCCACCGGGTAGAGCAACATCTTTTCTATGGCCATGTGATTAAGTTGGTTATAGGATGCTTTTCAAGGTTTGTACAAGCTCTGAAAAAAAGCAACATTTGTTCATGAATAAAACTCTCTCAGAAATAGTACTATACTCAACAACCTATCATTTCTTAAACTGGGCTGTTTTTCTTTTCTGCTGATAATTTTTATGGTTGTGGTGCACATTAAAGTTAGTCATACCAGACAGGTATACTGCATTAAAATGAAAATTTTGATATGGTGAAACAGGATGCATCACATTAAACAACATCATTAAGTGTATTTATACTCCAGGAGGCAACAACCACAAGATGCAATATGATAGCAACTTTTTCTCTTATTAAAAACTTCTGCCGTAAGTGGCCAGGTGACATGATGGCAAGCTACATAATGCTTATCCATGCCAATCTGGAACAGCCATTTCTCAAGAACTATTTACATTATGGCTCAAGAAAAGTAAACTCAGGAAATAGTTAATTTGGCTTTTGATACTGACATTCAGTGAGTGGGCAGTGACTTCAGTGAAAGCAGGAAGGAAAGAAAGAAAGAAAGCAGGAAAGAAAGCAAGAACAGCAAATTATAAAAAACAGTGAACTCTCCTTTAAAAAACAAACAAACAAACAAATAAATAAATCAATAAATCCCCAGCCCCCTTACAGGGGAAGTGGGGGAAGGAGAGGAAATAAATTCCTTCTGAAATTTTAGAATTCATCAGTCAGATTATTTTTAAAACTAAAGGTCAGAGGTCCTTTAGTTTTAAAAGGACCTCTGACCTTTAGTCTTGCTTTACAGGAGAATGCTCTTTTCAGGGCAACACACAGATCACTGTAATCATGAGAAACATTTTAATTTTAGGGGGTCTGACTAGAATGAATTCATCTAAACTGGAAGCTATATACAAGTCCACTGGGTGAGAGTCAAACTGAAGGTCCCATCTTGAATAGCGTAGAGCCTAAAAGCACTTGAGAACTCACCTTTTTCTCCTAGGATTACCCCAGAGACAAACACGCCTATGGGATCCCAGGTTTCACTGATAGCAGAGAAAACAGCATTCAATATGAAGAGCTTTGAATGGCAGATGAGGATGAGCTGAAACTCACTTCCTTTTGAATATATTGCCAGATGTACCTGATTAAACAAGCTCATCCACAAATGACCAAATCAGAATGACAGGCTTGTGCTCTAAGAAACCAGATAACAACAAGGCAAAGGGAAGAAAGCACTACCTTATTCAATTAATTTTAATACTTTTTAAATGTTTGTGATCAGTTCCAATGAGTTTGAGTTATATAGCTAGGAACAAAAACATTTTTTGCATATATTCTGCTCAAGACATCATTTTCCTGTCTTGAAAAATGCAGAATTAGAACCTTCAAACTATGTTTAGTAGAGGTAACAAGTCTCTTGAAAGTCTTGTCAAGCTTGAAGGAAATTATTTCTGTAGTTCGCAACTTTGGTGTGTTTAAAATGGCCAGTCTTCTATATTAGGCTATTTTTGTTAGGTGTTCCAGTGTATGTGGAACACACTTTTCAGGATTCATATGCTAATAATGTTCCATCTAACAATATGGTTGCTGAATTTAGAGGTTCATAACTTAAAACTATCAAACCAATATTTCTCAACTTTGACTTGTTTCATAGATCTTAAAGGGAAAAATAAAAATCAAGTCAGTACTTTCAAGTCTTTTGAGCTAGGAAACACACTTGTATTCTATTTAAAGATGCAGATCTTTTCAGTGCTTTAACAGTTTGGAACATTGTGCAGCTTTAAAAAGATTTAGCTGTTAATAACAGCAATAGCTGTAGCTAAACAGTGCCAAAGGGTTGGTGTTTAAGAATGATAATGCACATCAGAGCAGAAGTCTTGCCCTGGTTTTCTTCACAAAAATGTTCTCTCCCTCTTTCTATTGTATGGTTTGCTGTGTGCTATAGTTGCTACTTTCACTGGTTGTATGTCTGTACTTGTTAAGGGTTTTAGGATTACTTGAGCTAAAAGACAATATATGCCTGGAAAGCACTGTCATCAACATATAGAAGGCCTGCTACTCGTAACACCTTTCTCATTTAATTTGCTTTTTAATTGCTTACTTGGTACATTTTCTGACATCAGTTGCTTTCTCTCCTAATGCAGCAGTTAATCCCATTTCAGGAAGACACTTAAGCTTAAATTGAGCCTATGTTTAAGCATCTCCCTGAACAGAGACGGACCGAAGCATGAACACCAATGCTTTGTGGAACTGGAGCCTGCCTAACAACACCTCTGGCTAGAAACAGATACAGATTTTGTGCCAACATATACATTTTTGAGGCAGCACAAAGGCCAAGCAAATAGACATCCATGCCCCTTGTCATGCCACAGAAGCCTAAAATTTTGCCACATGTGGTAAAAATTTGTGCTGCTTTTTTTCTGACAGAAATCTCTTTGCTTTATGACAGGAGAACACAGGAAGTCCAGAGCTGCCTTGGGTATGAGGAATTGTGACCCTGAAGCCACAGGAGTGCCTGCCTGGTTCCCCCATTTGCAGAGACACTCCTGGGGAATCCAACTTGAAACATGTCTCCACAAACAAGGAAACCAAAGGTGCCCCCCTGATTGCAGAGATGCACCCCTTAGTGTTCTGCGCAGTATTAGGTCTCAACTGCTCCCAGGTGCAGCAGGGGCCAACCCTGTGGGACAACAGGCAACATCTGTCTTGCCCAGTGAAGTGGATCAGCTGTGCTGGGACATTCCGGCAGAGCTGATCTGCTTCAATGGCGACTTCTGTTTATACCCTCTGGCCGCTACTCGAGATTTTCTATAATCAGAAAAAATTCACAGTCTGGCTCTTCATTTTGAAAAGCAGATATCTGCCCTTAGTGACTCATACACTAGCATGGGAAATGGCACTTGAGTTTTCCAATAATTTCCCTGGCTGTCTTTAACTTGTTCTGATAGACTGAGGAGACAGTGGCCCTGTCACATCACAAGATACACCGTTCTCCGTATGGATACAGTGATAGAATTGGCACATTCTACTTCAGCAGCACTCTGCTCACCTCACCTCACTCACATGCTGATACAGTACATCTTTGCTTAGGTCTACAGTTTTTTAAAACTTGTGTACAATGCATCATCAAGCTCATGTTTGAGCAATCTATAAAAGACTGCTTACTGCGCAGGTAAGCATTTCTTATTAATCTGAACTATTCAACACAGCGTAATGTTTTCATATATTTTGCATTGAGGCTAACCTTCTCAATGGTCAAATAATTCATTTGGTTATATCATTATTTGTCATTAAGAAATATTATAACACACTGGTCTGAATTCAGCCATCAGCTAAGAATGATTAGGATATTGGCTGGCTGTGTTTCCTACAACAAACTGTTTTGATTATAAACCGGATGGGCAAGTGATTTTTAGGTGCCTAGACTGACATATTCCAAAGAGCCTATATTTCAGAATGTCATAGCTGAGGGCTCAAATGTCAGGATCTTGTAAAAGTATTTCAAGGTGATTCCACAAGAACTGGAGGTCAAAATCATTAGTCAACTTTTAAAGTTTTCACCAATATGAATATTATATATAAAAGGGAGTTCTATAATGTTTATTACTCAACATTTTTTTTTCCTAACTTGCCCTTTTAAATCCCCATCTGGGCTAAGCTCATTCAAGAAAAATGTGATGAAAATGTGCTTAAGTCTATTACAAATAATACAAAAAGAGGGTGAGAGAAGATTAATGGAATATGAAAGTTAAAATCCAACCCTAATTATACATGGCACTACTCATTATGCCTCTTGTATGCTTATCTGGCCCCTTTTGCTGTCATATCAAAGCATTTGATAGTCCTGAACATATTTATCTTCTCAACTCCCCTGTGAGACAGGACAATGCTATTATTGACATTTTGCAGGTCTCAGGCACAAATGCTATTTCACCTTCAAGATACCCAAGTGCAATCCTCTTTCATCCTGTTCGAGTCCCTAAAAACACCATTAACACAACAGGTGACCGAGTTCTCCTTCTCCTTGCTGTTTTTTTGTGATGTAGACTTAAGGCTAAAGTGAAAATGCACTGGCAAAGTTGATGAGTCGACAGTCCTTCTGGGAAATGAAACAGGGGTACACAGGATGGCATTCAAGTGCCTTACAGTTAGAAGTCCATCAGGGCAGAGAACTGAATTAGCTAAGTCCTAGGCTAGTACTCTTCTTGCTGCATTATGTTTCCTGCCAAGGTATTTGCACCTGCTGTGCCCCTAACAGCAGACCATGCACTTACAGAATTATATGATGAGCCACCACCAACAACAAACTACTATTATTATTAATAATATTATTACAGAATTATATCATAAAGATCTATACAACCAACAGTATAGTTAGCTTACCAGAGTGAAACAGAAGTTAAGGGCCCTGGAGCAAATAAGGAAGAGAGCTGATGATAGCTTGTCTTGCAATTTTGCTAACAGCTTTGCTGTACATGAATGATTTCCTCAGGTGAGCTGTTCACAGCTAACACATCAGCTAAAAGATCTCCAACCTATTCTTACAGCTTGGCCAATTGACAGGGGAGAGATCCTGCTGCAGGTGGAAGCTGACAGGAACAGCCACCAACACCGGACAAGGTCAGCTAGCATAACTAAGGCTAAAATGTAACGGCACAGATTACTGAAAAATGTTCTTGCCAAATATCCCCCTGAAGACTTACAGTAGTAGAAAGGAAATCAAAGGGAAAGAAGGCCCATCAGTCTATGAGGCCAGAGGGATCATAGCAACACTTACAGGGCTTGCCTCTTCCCCACACCTGTTAATGACCTACCTAGCCTCCCGAAAATTTTCTTAGCTAATAGGGCTCAGGCCCCTAAACACACCCCATTTAAGACGTTTGGGCAGCGCAGCCCATCTTCTTAAAAGTTCTGAGTTCCTAATTAAATACCTTCTGGTGCAAATGATTTTCTTCTTTTCTTCCCCCTGCAACCTTCCCCCACACAATAGTCAGAACAAAAGACTTTTGCAAGACTGTCGGTGTGCAATGGATTTTTTATTGCTCCAAAAAGAAAGCGAACAGTACAACTAACTATAGCCAAAGCACCATCAGCACCAGCTACAGTCCAGTATCTGTCCCATTTTGCCTCTCTCCAAACATTACATACCTCTGTAATAAGACCATTTTTGATCTCCTTTAGCTATTTGTTCCAAACAGCCAATGACCAATAAGACAGTCAATAGCTCATTGAGATTTCACAGGAATAATTAGGTTTCCCAGGAAAAGCAGAACTGACTTAAGAGGACAGAGTTGGAACATTGTAGGTATGCTGTGCTGGCCCCTTGTAATCCAACTTTTAAACATTGTACCACTAAAACAGCCTGCCCGGCAACTGGGACAGCTTCTTACAAAGTTTTGGAGGTCTCTGAAGGGGTTCAATGAGACCCCATGAACTTCCACAATATTTAGCATCACTTTAGTAAGAAAGATTGGGGCATTCCTAATTTCATCTGAATGCAGTCACTTAGCTCTCATTGGGATTCATTTAGTGCATTAAAAATGGAAGATGGTGGCTGCACATATACATATATGAAATGGAAAAGTAACTGGCATAAAATGAGAATAAGGGCCTTGTTACATCTTGCCTTGTGAACCGTACTAGCTTGAGTTAGTCGGGCTGTGCAAAACAGCACTGTTTTGTTTCAACTTCCATTTTGCCATTTTGAAGGGACAGTATTTCATTTCATTGTTTCATTTAGTTTCGAAGCATTGTTCCATTTCGTTTCATCAAAACTGTTTCGCTGTTTTGACATATTGCCCATAGGCTATAATGGGAAATCATGAAAATGCCTATAACTTTGTAATTTCTTGCCTGATTCAAATGAAAATTGCAGGGATGGTAGCCCCTTCTGAGGGCATGAAGTCTGCCAAGTTTCAAGGATATAAATGCAGGAATTTCTGGGAAACCGCACCTCAAACTGCTGACACGCAAAACTCGTATCACTTGCCGGAAGCGGCAGCTTGCTGTCACCTTGCACGCAGATCTGGGGGCCTGCACCCCCCAGGAGTACTGTAGGGCTGTGCCAGACTCCTCCCAGGGGGCACAGACCCCTGTACCTGTGCACGGGATGACAGCAGACTGCTGCTGCTGGCTGGGACCGCCGCTGGGCGCAGCCCATGCTAAGTGCCAGGAAGAATGGTGCTGCCACTGGCCCCTGCCTGCAGCAGCAGCATACTGTCATCTCACATGCAGATCCAGGGGCCCATGCTGCAGCAAGCCTGGCTTCAAAACTCAAAACTTTTGAAACGTATCGAGTGTCCTCGTTTCATTTCAAAGCTTTCTCAAAGCCATTTGTTTCATTTGGATTCTGCTGTTTCAAGCTCAAAATGTGTTGAAACAGCTTCAAAATGAAATATCAATTGAAATTTCGCATAGCCCTATTAGTTAGTTAGTACTAGTTCAAGTTTGGAGCAGCCACATGTTCGGGCCAGCAGAGGCCTGGAAGACTGAAAGGTAAGGATCCCTATCCCTTTCGAGGCTGTCTCCTTGCCCTGCAGGGCTTCCCCAGTTCCCCCTGGGGTTGCCCTACCCCCCCCCCCCCCCCCCCCCGCCCTTCTCCGCTCGCGTCTCTGGTTTGCCCTCCCCCCCCCCCCCACTTACTTGTGGCTGCCCATGCCCTCTGTCCTTGGGGAGCAGGAAAGGAAGGGTTATCTGACCTGCCAAGCCCCCACTGCTACTGCTGGCCAGGATGCTGCTCTTCTCTGGGCTGAGCCCAGTCCAGAGAGCAGGGGCAGCAGCTGGGCTGGCAGATCAACCCTTCCCCTCCTCCTCTCCCAAGACAGACAGTGCAGGCAACCACAAGTAAGCACCGGGGGGGAGTGGGGAGAGGAGAGGGGGCAGTGGGCCTAATCCAGGCTAGCAGGGAGTGTAGGTGAGGTGTTTACGCAGAGGTATAGCCTAGAATGGCTACACCTTAGTGTAACACAAACTGGGTAACACAAATCAGAGATAATCCTGCTCAGGTGTTAATGTGCAAACAATCCAGCTGTTAAAAGCTCCAGAGGAACCACCCAAACTTACTGTGTAACAAGGCCCTGATTCAGTGGTGCAATTCTGTAAGAAATAGGTTTCTGGGTAATACAGCCATATTACCAAGGTTCAGTCTTGGAGAACTATGGAAGCAGTCTCTCCATCTAAAAATTATGTTCATATTAAAGCGTTAAAACTTTGGCCCTACTGCATTTGAGTGAATTATTCAGACTGATTTCAATAGACCCAGAATTTCACCCAAAATGTTAATTTATTTAAAATATATTTAAAAGTGGGTGTGATTTGCATGTTTAACAAATAGTCATTCCAAATATTCCAGACTCAACTGAATAAACTCAAGAGATAAAATGTCATATTTTCCTGTCTAATGTTTAAGCAGCAGTCAATTCCTATCCAGAGAGAATACAGCCTGAAAGAGGATGTCTTCATATCATAAGGTCTAAAAAACATTAATTGTAGTGTGCTGCACTAATGAACAAGAGCTTTTGAGACATTTATAGCTCATTAACTCAAAGTTTTGTACTGCAGCAAGCCAAACATCTGATACCATATTGCATAATGTCCTTTTTTTTTGGACATTTGTCGATTTGAACAAAACATGACATGAACTAGGCATTTTCTTTGATTCCTAGGATGAGATAAATCAACTATGAAAATGCCACCTAGCTTAACAAAAACTCTAGCCAGCTTTGGGAATGTATTACAGCTGAGAATCAATTTGTGTTGCAGTAAATATGTGCCTTGCTTTCAAAACTCTTGATGTAATTTAGTCTTTAATAATACAGCTTGTATTCATAAGAAAGTCAACAGCATTTCGCTGCTTTATAACACTCATAATATCACTCCAAAATTCTTAGCAATCAAAGTGATGAAACAGGACAGTTTGGAAGATAAATTAGAAGTGCTATAAAAACTGCTCATTGAACATTTATTTAAAATATAAGACTAGTTGAGAGAGGATGATGTCATCTTTATTCAACAAAGTGATAGCAATGAGATGCAAAAACCCAACCTCTGTGCAGAAAACAGTGCACCGCAAAACAGTTGCTACTTTTGTAGGAACTGTATGCATTCAGTGCCCCTCTCCCAATGTCCAGCTTCCCCAGTGTGCCCACTTCCACACTGTCCTATGAGGTAGGCACTAGGATCATGATATAAAATAAAACAACAAGGGCTGCCCATGCACCTTCTCTTTGCTGCACTAAATAGAGGCTCTTAGAGCAATAGGTCTATCACACTATTCTAGTCTATTGGGTTTCTTTTCTGCTGGAATCATCCAGACTCCTGCACCTGGCTGACATGTTCTTGTAAAAGCTGGGCTTTGTTCCAGAATATTCTGTCTTGATAAATATTTTAAAGAAAGCATTTGTTGATTTCTCCAACATTGCCTTTTTGAAAAACCTTAGAGAGGTACAATAGAAACCTGAAGAATGTAGGTATGCTGGATCAGTGAGAGGGAAATGAGAATTATATTATCTATTCTATGTAATCCTCGCTCCTATGTTAAGAGCAGCTATAGCCCTCAGAGTTGTTCAAAAATGTGCAAGAGATGATTAAAGTAAGATATCTTCACAAATAGAGGGCTGAATTTGATAGATAAATAACTAAGCTTCTGTACAAGATCCCAGGCCATGTGTCAGCTGACAGCAGTATGCAAAAAGCACCATTTGGCCATGAGTTCATAGTCAGTAACGAGTGCCAGTTACCTTAACAGCAAAATGAATCTCCAGAGCCAAATATTACATTTGATTTTTTTCAGAGCTTACACAACAAGTTACTAACTTATTTTTTCAATGTAAACTATCAGGGAGTTCTAGCCTTACATTTATAAGCACAGAAAGAGCTTACCGGCTCATCTTGGTGGAGCCCCTGATAACTAGTAATGCAATAATGTAGTATACTGGTATTTAAATGGTCAAAATCCTCTTGAAGATTGCCACAGTTCAGCAAGATACTGATACCAATGCTTAGGTACAACCCTGGGTTTTAGTACTTTGCTGAATTAGGACCTAAGACTATTGGAGACAGAAAATTAGATCTCTATCCCTCCCTCTCTCGCAGTAGTTCTTACACTGCAATCAAGCCCAGATTTTTAAAAAAGCTCAGTTCCCATTTAGACAGCGAGGAGCTTGAGAGTACTAAATGTTTTTGAAAATCCAGCCTTACTTGTTTTTAGAGACATTCATGCTTCGCAATGTCCACATATTGCTTTGTATCTACACAGATGATAATGGGGTAAGCTAGCTCTCCACGATCTCTTGATGCTCCTGTTGAATTTGATCATGTTGCCCATTCAGCACCCACATGGGTTTAGCAACTGTTCTCAAAAGTGGAAGGATTTGATTCTACTCCTCAGAGTGCCAAGGGATGTTCTCTAAATCATCCAATAGTCTGTATTTCAGGGTGTTGGTTGTCGCCATATTGGTCTAAGGACATAGGCAGACAAGACAAGGACCTTTTCTGCCAGTAAGTAGTCTGTAGTTACTTAGCCTTCCCTCTGCCCATTTCTTTCACCTAACCAATAAAGCATCTTCAGTTGTACTCTCTTCTTCCACCGTGCCAACACTGTGGTCTAGCTAAATGTCTGCTGACTATTTGTGCAGACACTTGGGATAAGAAAACTGATCTCATGGGGAAGGCAGACTGGAGATTAGGTAAGGATCTTTAAAAAAAACAAAACAAACAAAAAACAACCCTGCCATGCCAACAGGCCCAGCAGGCAAAATTTATACGGCCTGAATTTTTTCTGCGTTGGTAGCCCATTCTAGTATACTGCAGTATCATATCATGTGCACCCCCCGCCCCCATCCCCTCTTCCCCAAGGAATTCAACACCCCTTCACCTGCCTAATTCATTGCTGCCTAGCACATGGGAACCTGCCAAGTTGCAAAAGGTCACAACAGTAAAAACAAAAGAAAGCTCACTCTATGTTTAGTTCTTACTCCATCCATAATCAGAGATTTTCTACATATGGGGATCTTCACAGATCCAGGCCCAAAATCAATACCAAATGAGCATTTTAAAAAGCAGACTGTAGTTCTACATTAACTTTCTGTGGAAGTCATTTGTGAAAGGACTATGGAAGTGCAGCAAACCCACTACAACATACCTAGTTTGGACAACAACAAGCTCATAAGCAGTATTTTCCCAAATGAAGTTCAATCTTGGATCAATTTGCCTGTAAATTTATTTGAAAAATCAGATAAGAATTGATCTCCTTGGTTGACTAAGGAGTGATAATATGTTCTGTATTAGCAGTCATGGGTTTTTTTTATTTTCCTAAATCTCCATAATTAAAGTTCCTACATTACCATAGGGAAAACTAGCTTATAGTCTCCTGTCTAAGGCTTACACGCAAAACACATGGACAGCTTCTACATTCTGAATGAAACAGAACTAAAACCTATACTGAAAAATGACCCTTGGCCAAGGGGAGGTTGATATGGTTCCAGTTAATCATTTAAAGGGAGGTTCATAGATGCCTAATGGACATAGGATTACAGACCCCATGACTTTCAAGGGGAGAGGGGGGAAAGGAGGGTCTTATGATCCTAAAGATTGTCCATAAAATGTTATCCCATAGATTAGTGGTGCCCAATCATTTTGCCTGGCAAGCCAGATTGGCAGTACTTGGTCCATTCGCAGACCATATCCAGCTGGTGCTCCTGATCCTGCGCCCAGGTGTAGCTTGACTCTGACCAGCTGGGTAGGGAATGGAGTTTGGAGATTTGGCAGGAGGCTGTAATAATAGCCACCGCTCCCCTGCTGCCAAATTTCTGGACCTGTGAGAAGACCAGTGGGCCAAATATGATGAGTCTGTGAGTTGTATTTGGCCCGTGGGGCAGAAGTTGAACACATCTGCCACAGACGTTCCATGAACCCTAGTCTCTTTAAGGCCAGATTTGCACAGGTATTTAGGCACCTATTCAGCAATAAAATCAAAGCAGGTTAGGCATACAAATAATTTAAGAAGCCTTCCCTAAAACAAGTTTGAAAATGAAGATTTAGGTGCGTAAATCACCTAGAGGACTTTTGATAAAGTCTCCTTTACAATTACTGATCCTTCTCCCTCAGATGACAAAGAAAACCAAAACAAAACAAAACCCTTCTTCTATGCTGCTAGAAACACTTCCTTTTGGGTCATTGATTTTCATAACACCACCGAAAACAATATGGTCACAGAAAATAAAGATAAATATTCATAATAATGTGCGTGGGGGGGCGACTTATTATGATTTTTGCGTAAAACATCTGATTTTATTACTTCCTGTAACATTTTTCACATACTCGTTCTGGTCTGCTTCTCACTCAGAGCAAGCAATCTCATTAAGAGAGAACGCTTCAACACAAAGAATCCTGTTGAAACATCCTGCTTCATTCCCATTAATGAAAGAATGTGCCTATTCACTTGTTAAAAGGTACCTTCAGCTTTTAAGATTGTACTTTGCTTTAACAAAAATTAAAAGATGGCTAGATAATTACTGAGATTTTAGAACACAACATCCTTGCTTGTAGTGCCTGAAAAGTCAGCTGTACAATACAATATATGCATTAGAGTTTGGACTTTTTGAGGGGACTCTGGGAATCAGCACCCAACACCCACTGAATTCTGTAATTAATAGTTCGGTATATGCCAAATTAAACAAAACACCCTTTTTATTCCTGAAACTCCAGTTCAGTGGTTAGCATGCCACTCAAAATTGCCTCGTGCTCTTTAAAATTGCAGTAATAAATGCTAGCAACTAATATATTTCACCTGTATCAAAATTCTGAGTGTGATGTGCATATCTGGATAAACGTTTGCTCCTTCCCCACATTCACAACACTTCTAATGATACTTCTCTTTCCACTAACCATAATCTGGCTGTAGCACATGGTGAAGTATCACTTGTCCTTATTTTATTTTTCATTGTCAACAAACATTTCAGATATGAAAATCAACGATCTGAATAAAGAAATGCTCTGCTCCCTAGAGTTAGTCAGTAGTTGCTACAAAGAACAGCTTTTAAAAAATAAATAAATAATAAATAAATAAAAGGAAAAAGAAAAAGCAGATTACAGTGACATAGCAAAACGTTTCACTTTGAAGTGCCCAAATATAGTCAAGTGCCCAAATATGTGCCAAATAAAGTGCCCAAAATACTTTTTCAACAGAATTTTATTTTTGTCATTGTTTTACTGAAGACATTAAAAAGAAAATTATTTGAAATGGTATTGAAAATGTGTTACTCACTGAAAACATTTTTGGAAATAAAAATAGATTATATATTTTTTTTAAATTAAATAATTTTTTAATAAAAAGTTAATTTTATGATAAATGGTACAAAAAGTACCATTTTCTTTAGAACAGTTTTAAAGAAGCTTTCATTTTCAGTAAGTAGGGATCTACCAAAATCACACGGAGGTGAAAGGAAGGAGCCAACAGTTATCCTGATGAGACAATTACCTTTTGTTCTGTTTTGTTTCTTGTAATGATGAATAATTATTCTTTTTTAGAATAACATTTGTGACAAAGTTAAAAAAACACTCATTTTAAAATACAAAATGCAGTATATTAATCACAGATCCAATTACTTCGTACAGCCATTGGGTATCTCAACTGCTCAGGAAATTCTAACTGTTGTGTCTTTTAAATGTATCTATGTAGAGTGATTAAACAGTTCTTCAGTTCAGGATGGAAAGAGT
>NW_005842876.1:437391-443470 GCF_000455745.1 Alligator sinensis
ATCAGTTTTGAGGGGGATTGAAGAGATACAAGAACTGAGGACATTTCATTCAGAAAAAGCAGAGAGAGAGAGATTCTCTTGTCAAATATTTGCCACTTACGCACTGTTGCCCAAGATCAAATGTCATTGCTTTATTAACATTCTCTACTTTCACTCATATTTTACTTCTATCCTCGTTGCTGTTGTTTTTACTTTTATTGCTTCTATATAAAGGGCAACCTTTTCCTAATCTCTTTTCTGCTTTAAACCATTTCCTAAATGGAAATTTAGTAAATCTTGAATGGTCGTTCATAGTTCAGCCAAGATCGTTAAGTTTTGTTTTGAATCTTGTACTGCTGCTTCATTCAGTTTCTTTTAGGGCTTAGTCAGCTATTATCACATCCCCACCGTTTTATTCATGATATAGCCATTCTTCCTTTTATTGAAGCTGCCTGAGATACCTGTAGTATTTTCTCTTGAAGTAAAAGCTTGCAAATATCGAGTCACTACAAATAATTTTATTTGATCAATGACAATGCAGTCAGAAATTCATTCACCAATAGATGACTGCTTGCACAAAAAAATGCAGAACTGTCTAGTGGAAATGTTCTCGGAGCTCTTGTCTTAGCTTTATCTGTTTTCCATTAACCAGAGCTCAGCTTGGCTTGGAAAAGCAATGCATAGGTGCCCTTTTGTCAGGCACCATGCAAGCACCAAACTGATGAGTACAACCAACCTAACAGCTTGATGGTTGACACAATACGTTGTCACACATAGTGTTTAGATGCGAGAAAGATAGCGTGCTTTGAGGTAAACAAAGAGCTGGATGCTATGCTCCAGAGGATAGCATAACTTCAATGACTCTCTAGCCCTCCATCAGACCCTTGTTAGATTAGGACTCTGCAGCGTATCTGCAAAACCTTAACGAACGTGGATCCTGGGCTTCCTGACTTATATTCAGGTCTCAGTCACATACAGAGAGAGCTTCTGAACCACCAGGAACAGTATGCATGCAACTGATGCCATGGCTCAGTTTGCCGGGATGAAACCTGAAACTGTGGGAAGATTTTTTGTCACAGTTGCCCCATATTTAAATCCAAAGACATTGCATGGAGCCTGAAGCACAAAAACTTGCTTGTCGTCAGCTAAGTGAAAAGAGCAGACAGGCAGCCGCAACTAAAGTCTTCCTTCCCCAAAGAGAAAAATCTGATCAACTCATAGTCATTTCCTTAGGACAGATTACAAAGCAAACCTACAGCAAAATCAACTGAGCAGTCTGTCAAAGCCATTAGGCCTGGACTGAACTCCAAGAACATTATATTCACTGATGTCTTCATATTAACTTTAAAATGCAGTCAGTTTGACAGGCCCATGAGGTAGAAGATCTCATTTCATGAAGGTCTTAGGGGACAGCAGGAACAGAAATATAATGCACAGCCATCTCAGTCAGCAAAATGATTGCAAAATTACTTTACAAGGGACTCTGACTACTACTAATCCTGTTATTTGGAGTAACTTTGCTCTTTTAAAAAGATACAAACTGCAAGACCAACCATCAACATATAACAAGGTTGATAAGTAATCTGGATAAATTTTCATTCCTTGTAAAACAACACGCACACACAGTAGCTTTGATATTCAAGAGACACTCCAGGAATAAGACCTACCCACCAGATGACAGAAAAGAAGCTTTATTTGCTGACAAGTCTTCAGTGTCATCTGGCCTCAATTCCCTGACAACTTCACGTAAAAACGGGGGGGGGAAACCTGCATCTCACAAATATAGTAGATGGAAAAAAAAGCCCCATACATCTATCTTTGTTGGATACCATAATACAGAGAATGCCCATTTATGATATCAGAAATGCTGACATGGTCTTAGGTGCCAGTACACATCAAGCCAGACACATGCTGTTAGAATGCAAAATGCTCAGAGAGGAAATGATTGTCTTTTGCGGCATCTGTACAAGCACCTATCACAAAAGGGTCAAGACCCATGTCTGTGGCTCCTCATTCATACCACAATTCAAATAATAATAAATAATCCTGGAAAGAACAAGCATATGGGAGAGAAATTAAAAAAGAAAAAAAATCACCATAGCAAAGTTATTAAATAAGGTGTGTAGGATGAGGGAATGGGCAGCAGCAGCAGTCACAGCCCCTTGCAACACCAGAAAGTCATTCTGCACAAATCTGAAGTCTGATTTCTATCTGCCCAAGAGGCCACAAAGGGTCTTGTCTGACGCTGCTTCCCTGAGAATACTTGTTAAAACTTGCAGGGTTCCATCAACAGTAGGCTTCCCTCACCTGGAAATAGTTGCTTTAGATCCCACTTTATGATTTCCACACAGTACGAATAAGACATCTAATTTCCTGAAACTTTCAATCCTACTCCGGTAATATTTAATTGCCTGTTTGACATCAAAGGCGTGCAGCTGGTCCTCTTTGGGATGACATGGGCAAAGATAAAATGAGGAGAGTGAGGCTTTGATTCAAATGAAAGGAAGAATTGATTTTCAGAGCTGACTCTGCTGCTGCTCATAAAGACACTTTGACAAAGATTCTAGGTGGGGATGTCTGGATTGCTTACCCTCAATCTTGGAAAACAGCACAGTAACCAGAAAACCCATTTTAATACTGCATACAGAAATTAGGGAAAGGGGCAATTGCTCCCAAATGCACACAGAGGGACTTATAGATCCCATGTAGGACTGTCTTGGAAAAATACTCTGCAAAAACAGTGTAGTACCACTAAAAAAGCCGGCTAGTGCATGAGCAGTTATTACTTCTGCAGTTACTCAACAACCCCACTTAGCTAAGCACAATACCAAGGTAGGCTGCAATCAGTCTTACAGGTCAGGCATAGGCATTACGCTTTTACTAGTATATGTGATCTGAAACCATCTATGCCCATAACAGAACAGAAGTTCAGCACACCTAGACTGGTTTAAAAATGGCAGCATCTGATCTAAGATTTGCCCCCACTCCAAAGGGTGAATGTGTGTTCTGTTCAGTACCAATCTAAACTACACTACTTACAAAAAAACACGTTAACTTAGAGTGGTTCTGCCACTGTTTTTTTGAATGTCTGTACCTAGCCACACTGATTAATGCTGTACAGGTTTGCAAATCAGCCCATTGCCTTGAGTGGGATTACACACAGAGAAGAGTTAAGCACATGCATAAATTGTGCAGGATCAGAGCCGCCATAAGAAACAATTCCCTGTCCCAAAGAGCATGCAGTTTCATTAGAAGGCATGATACGGCAACAGAGGACTAAGGAAGAAGACCAAAGTGATGGTATCAAGACCATGGAGTCTATTAGGAGTCTGAAGCTACAGTTTTGGCTATAACCAATAAGACTTTCCATAAAAGCAAACTTCCTGCAACCTGAAAGGGGTAAAAAAAAACAAACAGTTGAGGCCACCGGCAATCTAGCCCAAGTGCTGATAACCGTGTTTTGGAAGACCTCGTAATAATATGATTTTTTTGTCTTTTTAGAAGAAAAACGAAATTACATATAGTAAGCTAGAATCCCATTTAAATAGCTTCTCTCTGATAAGTGAGTATGGTAAGATGGAAATGAATGCCATAGCTAGCTGAGGTAAATGTGCATACGGAAAAAGGGAAGTTTAGAGCAGTTCTGGAAGGTATCAAAACCAACAGGCCAAAGGATCCATAGCTGACTGACATGTACCTTTCCTGGGCCCCACAGAACATGGTAAAATAGCTGATTTCACCTGCTGTACTCTGTAGCCTAACAATTTAATGCCTGTTTAAGTCTATTATTATGTTTTCTAATAAAAGGTTAAATTAATCTGGTCCTTTGATCTCTTTCTCTCTCTTTTTTTCTCCTGCTACATGACCTGCTAGCAGCCACAGAACACTTTGACCTGAACAATCAGCCTCATCATCCTGGATCAAGAAAAAGCCATTACTTGGGTAAACCATGGCTTCTTATTCTAGAAGCCTTTGGTTTGGGGCCTGTCTTCACCTCAACCATTCGACTCATGTATCATGACATCTCTATCCCTTGCACAACACAACTTCCCAGCTCACCCTGGGCAAGCTAGCTGGTCCCAGCTCTCAGGGTGAAAAATTAGCATAATCAACGGGGTAGCAAGAAGATAAATGCATTCAGAAGATTTCATAAATTGTATAGACATTAGGGCTGGAAGATCATACAGTCCAGCCCCCTGCCCCAGGGGCAGGAAGTCAGCAGGGTTCATAGGATGCCAGCAAGATAAACATCCAAATTTCTCTTGAAGGTAATTAAAGTAGGTGCTAGAACCACCTCCGGCGGCAGTCTATTCCAGACCTTGGGGGCTCGACTGTAAAGAAGTTCTTCCTTATGTCCAGCCTGAAACAGTCCTGAACGAGTTTGTGACCATTGACCTTGTCATCCCCTGGGGCGCTCTGGTGAACAGACGTTCCCCCAGATCCTGGTGAGCATCCCTGATAAACTTATAGGTGGCCGTCAGATCACCCCTGAGCCTGCACTTTTCCAGGCTGAAGAGTTCCATAGCTCTCAGCTTCTCATCATATGGTCTGTTTTCCTGACCTCTGATCATGCACGTGGCTCTCCTTTGGACTCTCTCAAGCTTCTCCGCATCCTTTTTGAATTGCGGAGCCCAAAACTGGACGCAGTACTTCAGCTGCGACCTCACCAAGGCCGAATACAATGGGAGAATGATGTCCTGGGATTTGCTTGAGAAACATCTATGGAGTCAAGCCAACATTTTGCTAACTTTACTAGCCACAGCATCATAGTTTCATAGTTGGTATGGTCAGTAGAGACCTAAGCAGGTCATCAAGTCCAACCCCCTGCCATGGGCAGGAAAGGATGCTGGGGTCAAACGACCCTGGCTAGGTGATTGTCTAGCATCATTTTGAAGACCCCCAGGGTAGGGGCGAGCATCAATTCCCTTGGAAGTTGGTTCCAGCTCCTAGCTGCCCTGACTGTGAATTAGTAGCTCCTGATGTCTAGCCTAAACCTACTCCTGGTAGTGCTCAGGGGAACAGGGACTCTCCCATTGCCTGCTGGTCCCCCTTGGCAAGTTTGTAGGTGGGCACCCGATCCCCTCTTCTTTTGTGTAGGCTAAACAGGTTCAGGTCCCATAGCCTATCCTCATAAGGCCTACCCTGTTGCCCCCTGATCATGTGAGTGGCCCTCCTCTGGACCATCTCGATTCTATCCACATCCCTCCTGAAGTGCGGTGCCCAGAACTGGACGCAGTACTCCAACTGTGGTCTGACCAATGTCGCATAGAGGGGGAGGATCACCTCCTTGGACCTGCTCGTGATACATCTATGGATGCATGACAAGGTGTGGTTAGCCTTCCTGTCCACATCCCCACATTGGCGGCCCATGTTCCTCTTGGAATCAATACTGACTCCAAGATCCTTTTCTGCCTCTGTGCTGACAAGAAGGGAGTTCCCCAGCCTGTAGGTATGCTGTTGGTTTTTCCTCCCCAGGTGCAATACCTTGCACTTGTCCGTACTGAAACCCATCCTATTCCCATCTGCCCACCTCTGTACCCTGTCCAGATCCAGTTGTAGCCTGTCCCTCTCTTCTAGCGTGCTCACTTCTCCCCACATCTTAGCGTCATCTGCGAACTTAAACAAGGAGCTTTTCACCCCCACGTCCAAGTCGCCAATGAAAATATTGAACAGTGGGGGTCCGAGGACAAAGCCCTGGGGAACCCCACTGCCCGCGTCCCTTCAGGTTGAAAATGACCTATCCACTACCACTCTCTGAGTGTGGCCCTCCAGCCAATTTGTGATCCATCTGACTGTGTAGGCGTCAACACCAGTCACCTAATTTTTTAATGAGGATGAGGTGAGAGACAGTGTCGAAGGCCTGCCTAAAGTCCAGAAAGACTACGTCCACCGCGACACCTGCATCCAAGGCTTTTGTGACCTGGTGGTAGAAGGCAACCAAGTTGGTCTGACAGGACCTGCCCCTAATGAACCCATGCTGATTGCCTCTAAGCATAATCTCCCCTGCTAGTCCCTGGCAGATGTGCTCCTGGATAATTTTCTCAAAGAGCTTTCCCAGGACTGAGGTAAGCCTAACAGGCCTATAGTTTCCTAGGTCCTT
>NW_005842876.1:443802-452177 GCF_000455745.1 Alligator sinensis
CTGGGTCGGGCTGCACCTCCCCTGGGTCCATCCAGATTCCCAGTGTGGGGGATGTCCCTATCCCTGTCCCTGCTCAGAAACATGGAAAAAAAGAAACTGTTAAAGAGATTAGCTTTGTCACCTGGTGCTACCACCAGATTACCAAGCATGTCCTGCAAATGCCCCATGTTACTTGGTACCTTCTTTTTATTCCCTATGTATTTAAAAAAGGACTTCTTGTTATCCTTGATCCGGGTTGCTAGTCCCAGTTCCATCTCTGCCTTAGCCTTCCTAACAGCCCCCCTACAATCTCGAGCAATGGAGGCATAATCCTTCTTGGTGATGACCCCTCCCTTCCATTGGGTGTACGCCTCCTTTTTGGCTTTGAGACATTCCTGGATGCTTTTGGTGAGCCATGGGGGCTTTTGAGTGCTCTTGTCCCCTTTGATCCTCATGGGGATTGTCACACTTTGGTCTTGGAGGATTGTCTCCTTAAGAAACGATCACTTCTCTTGGACTCCCAACTCCCCTACCCTCCAGGACCTCAGTGCCTCCCTGACTAGTCTTCTTACCTCATTGAAATCTGCACTCCTGAAGTCCAGGGCTGCTGCCTTGCTGCAGGCCTTTGACGCTCTGTGCTGGATGGTGAATTCCAGTAGATGATGATCGCTATCACCCAGGTGGTCAAGCACCTGCAGTCCCCTCACCAGGTTGTCACCTGTGGCCAGGACCAGGTCCAACAAGGGCATTTACCCTTCAATTTCACATTGGAGGCTCATGTTCATCTTGTGGTCAATCATGATCCCCAAGTCCTTTACATCCCTAGTGCTAGCCAGCGTAGCACTGCCAAGCCTATAAGCATGCTGTGGGTTTTTCTTCCCGAGGTGGAGAACCTTGCATTTTTCAGTGTTAAACACCATCAGGTTCTCATCTGCCCATTTCCTGAGCCTGTTGAGGTCAGCCTGGATCACCGTCCTATCCTCAGGTGTTGACACTTTACCCCAGAGTTTGGTGTCGTCGGCGAACTTGGTCAGTCCACTTCTGATACCAATGTCCACATCATTAATGAAGATGTTAAATAGTGTTGGCCCAAGGACAGAGCCTTGAAGGACCCCACTGGTCACAGGGCACAACAATTGACTTCTGTCAGTCACCACCCTCTGGGTCCTACCATGGAGCCAATTCCCCAGCCATCAGATCGTGGTGAAGCCAAGGCCGCAGTTGGCCAGTTTTGCCAAGAGGTGATCGTGGGATACCAGATCGAAGGCTTTTTTCAAGTCAAGATATACGATAATCTCCTCTCCCTTGTCCGGGGGATAGGTCACCTGGTTGTAAAAGGAAATAAGATTGGTCAAGCGAGGCGTACCCGCAACAAACCCATGCTGACTATCCCTCAGGATGCTGCCATCGGCCAGTTTGTCAAGAATGGTCTCTTTGATAATCTTTTCTAAGACCGTCCCCAGAATAGAGGTCAGGATCATGAGCCTGTAGTTTGCCGAATCCAGTTTCCTCCCTTTCTTGAAGATAGGCACCACATTGGCCTTATTCCAGTCTTTGGGCACTTCACCAGAGCACCAGGAGTTCTCAAAGATCCGCCCAGTAGTTGAGCTATGATGCTTGCCAGCTCCTTGAGTACCCTGGGGTGTAAGCTGTCAGGGTCGGCTGACTTGAAGGTGTCCAGCCTCTCAAGGTATTCCTTCAAAAGGTCAGCATTGATGGAGGGTAAGGAATCATCCTCACCCAGGTGTTCCTGTCCTGTAATCGACAGGGGCGCCCCTTGGGACTGGTGAAAAACTGATGCAAAGTACCCATGTACCAAGTTGGCTTTTTCCTGGGCATCAGTTGTCAGTTGTCCCATCTGGTTTAGCAGGGGTTGGATGTTGCCCTTGCTTTTCCTCCAGCTCCCCACATATCTAAAAAAGGAATTTTATTGTCCTTGATACTTATAGCTAGTTGGAGTTCTGTCACAGCCTTAGCTTTCTTGGTTTGCTCCCTGCAGGTCTGGACCAGTGCACAATATTCCTCCTTGGAGGTAGATCCAGTCCTCCATCCTTTGTAGGTCTTTCTTTTTAGATGCAGGAGGTCTGCTAGTTCCCTGCAGAGTCAAGGGGGCTGCTGTGCCCTTTTGCTGCCTTTCCTCTGAGACAGAACAGACTTAGCTTGTGCATCCAGGATCGCTCCCTTAAGGAGCAACCACTCATCCTGAACTCCCCTAGCTTTTGAGTCATGGTCCCTTAGGGCCTCAACTATAAGCCTCCTGAGCTTGTCAAAGTCAGCTTTCCTGAAGTCGAGGACTTCTGTATTGTTGACTGACTTGCCAGCTTTACAGAGGGTGGGGAAGGTGATCAGCTCGTGGTCGTTGTCACCCAGCTTCCTTTCAATCATTAGGTCACTGATTAGGTCACCCCCCCCCCCCCCCTGCCCCCGATTACGGCCAACAAAAATTTTTCTCTCGTCAGCCCGTTGACTTCTTGCATCAGTAGAGCTCATCCACACATGAGAGAAAGCTTTGCGACTGCTTCGATTTAGCTGACTGCTCTTCCCATGAGATATCAGGGTAGTTGAAGTCTCCCATGAGAACCATTGACTAGGAGCGCACAGCTTCAGTCAATTCCCTGGCGAATTCCTGGTCAAGCTCTTGATCTTGGGTAGGAGGTCTGTAATAAACTCCCACCATTGTGTCGCCTGTGCCATGTTCCGCATGGATTTTAACCCAGAGGATCTCCATTCATCCACCGTGGGCGCCAATGTTGGCTTGCAGGGACACTTAGCTTTCCTTGACATAGAGAGCTACACCCCCGCTCCTTTTGTCCACTCAATAGCCATCTATACCTGTAGTCCAGTCATGGGTAGAGTCCCACCAGGTCTCCATTATCCATATGACGTCTTAATTATTTGTGTTAAGCAGGAGAACAAGTTCCTCCTGTTTATTCCCCAAGCTCCTGGCGTTCATGTACAAGCAGGCAAGTATCCCTTTAGGGGCCCTTGCTTTGCCTACAGCTTGTTCCAGGGCTGGGGCAGGGGTGGGCTCCCATAAGTGCCTTGACCTTCTGGCTTTGCAAGGGTTGCTCAGCAGGCCAGCAGTGGCAGTAGTTCCCCCATCCCCCGGCAGGCTTAGTTTAAAGTCCAGTGGAGCAGGTCAGCCAGTCTGGCTGAAAAGAGCCTCCACCCCAGCGGAGAGAGGTAGAGACCGTCCCCTCCCAGCAGCTCGCTGCCTCTCTCACCAAAGAGCAGGCTATGGTCATGGAAGCTGAAGCCTTCCCGATGACACCAGCGCTGCAGTCTTTTGTTTACTACCTCGATCCTCCTCTCCCTCCTCAGCCCATAGCCCAAGACTGGGAGGATTGAAGAAAAACACCACCTGCACCCCCAAACCCTTTAGCCCTGCTCCCAAATCCCTGTAATGCTTCATGACTCAGCTGGGATTGCTCCAAGTCATGTCATTTGTGCCCACATGGATAAGGAGCACAGGGTAGTGGTCAGTGGACTGGAGGAGTTCAGGGATCTTCTCCACGATGTCTCGGATATGGGCTCCCAGGAAGCAGTAGACTTCCCGGGCTAAGGGGTCAGGGTGGCAGATTGCCCCCTCAGTCCCCCTCAGGATGCAGTCTCCCATGACAAACACTTTGCGTTTTCTTAGGGAAAGTGAGGGCAGTAGCTATAATTGAGCCTTTGTTGTCTACCGGAGCTGGCAGCTTAGCAGGCTCTACTGGGGCTGCAAGGGGTTTGTGGGGCGGGGACCTTGGTGTGGCAGGCCTTGGGGCCCTTGGCCACCTTGGTCCAACCCCTTGGCTGGACAGCATGAGAGATCCCCAAGATGGCAAATAGTCTCTGGTATGAGCACCATTGAAGTGCCACAAGCAGAGGTGCAAACCCCTATAAAGTTTTGTAACTCGCCCACAACATTTTTTCTTCTTTTTTTTGCCTATTTCCATTTTTAATTCAAACCTCTATTTACTTTTATTTTAAGAACCATCTCCCTATTTTCTCTACTGCAACATCATTTTTATTTATTTTATTTATTTTTTCTATTTCTCTCTTGTTTTTCATATATACCCCTCACTTTTCATACTTCCAAATTTTTACTTTTGCCATGTCTTGTAACTTCCAAAAACTCAAAGCAATCAAAACACACTTTTTCCTAGGTAGTTATTTTTCCCCCTGCTTCCTTTACCATCCCCTACAAGGTACAGCCAACCATTCCTTCCTCCCAGTCTCCCCCCACCTTGAAAACAAAATTAAATCCCATTTAAATGAATCATAAGTGAACCAAAACCTGTTGACATTCAATGCAGAGAAGTGCAGGGTACTCCACCTTGGGAGGAAAAGCCAGCATCGTACGTATAGGTTCAGTGCTACGTTTGGTAGCACCATGACCAAAAGAGACTTAGGGGTCTTGACTGACCACAAAATGAACATGAGCCACTAATGTCATGCCATAGCTGGCAAAGCAAAGCAAACTCCAGTATGCATCTATTGATGGATTTCAAGCAAAACCAGGAACATCATCCTCCCACTTTACTAAGCCTTAGGGAGGCTGCAGCTGAAGTACTGCATCCAGTTCCCCCCCCCCCCCACTTACGAAGGGGCATGGCAGGGAAAAGCTTGGGAAGCTTGAGAAAGTCCAAAGGAGAGCCACCCACATGATCAAAGGCCAAGAGAGCAAGCCTTATGAGGAGAGACTGAGGGACATGGGATTCTTCAGCCTGTGGAAAAGAAGGCTCAGGAGGGACTTGGTGGCAGCCTATAAGTATATAAGTGGGGTGCACGAGGATCTGGGAGAACAGTTGTTCACCAGAGCTCCCCAAGGGATAACAAGGTCTAACGGCCACAAACTCCTGGAAGGCTGATTTAGACTGAACATAAGCAAAAAATTATTTACAGTCTGAGTGTCTAGGTTCTGGACAGACTCCCCCCAGAGGTGATGCAAGCACCTACTCTGGACTTATTCAAAAAAACATTTGCATGCTTATCTTCCTGGGATCATCTGACCCCAGCAGACTTGCTGTCTATGGCAGGGGGGCTGGACTCGATCTCATGAGGTCCTTTCCAGCCCCTAATGTCTATGAAATCTATGAAATCATCCAGAGCTAAAAGCTGCAGCCATACAATGGACTTCTGCCATCCTTTGGTTTCATAAGGAGAACTGAGATCTTGCAGAGGTTTGAGGGAGAGTGCTCCAGATAGTTAATGGCAGAGTTCTTCCCCAAGAACAAAGACTGGGAAGAAGGGCCTTGATAGCTTTCCTCACCCATCTCCTGCTGCAGCTCCATTCCGTTGGCTTTTCAAAGACAATGGAGGCATTTCCTAGATTGCTGTTTAGCATGTGGAGTGGCTGCTGCCTTATGTGGTTGGAAAAAAAGGAAAAGTACTTGAGTCTTTTTCTAACACAGTCTTTTGACTGAAGAGAGCAGATGGGAATCCTCTGACCACCTTTCTGCTACTATGGTAAGTTTAAGCATCATTAAATCACTAGTCTGACCTTCCAAAAAACAAATAACCAGTTTAAAAAAAACACAAGAGGCTTAAAAAACAAACAAACAAACAAAGAGGCAAATTTAGGGTCATTTATGCTTTCTGGTTTGAGCATTTAATATCAAATTTTCAAAGCTTTTTAAACAACATTTAGGTTAGAAACTACATTGTGTAGTTGGTTGGTTTGTAAGTAGAAACTAAGCTTCTCACTGGGTGTGTCTACACGCTCATTAATGCGCTGTAATTACAGCGCTTTAAGTTGAGTATCGGTAATGACAGGTACCAACTCAATGCACTGTAATAGGTGCTACTGCACATTAGTGCAGATGAACGCTTTTTTATAGTGATGTTAACTCGCATTAGACTAAATCTACTGCACATAGCACATTACCACAGGTTTTGCCTGTCGCGCTAATGCGCAGTAGAATTAGACTTTTGCACATTAAGCGTCTTGTATAGACGCGCCCACCTAATCCCAACCCCCAATACTGCAGGATGCAAAATCTTGGGACCTGGGCAGCTTAGCTTCCCAGTGAAATGCCAACACATTTTTTTGCATTAACCTCCTGAGCCCCAAAGTTTTCAACAGTGAAGTTGTCCACCTCCTATTTAATTGGTGCGATGGAGAGCTATTGCCACAAGCAGTGTGCACAAGCCCAAACAAGCCTATAAAAACCGACTGCTTGAAATTCCTTCTGAAGAGCCTATGGCATGTCAAATAAAGCCATATACAGAGCAGTATCTTGAAGCAAAATGTAACCTGAATGAATTAGGAACCCAATAATTAGGCAAAACACAATTATGTAAAATTATCAAAGGACAGCTAATATCTGAAGTGCACAAGATGTTATAACAACTGCAGTATCTGCATAATCTGTCAGAGGCAATGCAAATAGATGAAGGTTTTTCATGTTAACACTAAAATAATCTTAAAACCTATTACAAACCACTCTGGCTTAAGACTGGGATGAAAAAGGTGGTCTGTAGCACATGCATTGCTTATAGGAAAGAGGAATCTAGCCAAGATTCTAGACACGGAGAGATTCAAACAGTTGCCATATTCTGAAAAAGCCATTATTGCTGGATAAAACGAAAAAAAATAAAAGACTGAAGAGCCCTGGAGAGCCAAAGTGAGAAAGAGGGAGGAACACAGATTTGTTATAATTATATTTAATTTTGTATTTAAAGAAATTGTTTAAAAAAAAATAATCAGATTAAATGCAGATCACATTGTAAGTCAAAGCAGAACTTGTTAGGAAGAAAAGGGGGGCTAATTATAAGGAATGAATATCACCTGCCCAGAACAAATAGTACATCATCGTGCTACAGGGTTAATATATCCAAAAAGAAAAGAAAAGAAAAGAAAAGACCCAATGTGAAAATGCACTGTTCATAATAGGCAAAAATTTCAGGTTGTAGGTATTAGTTGCTATTTTTGCACAACCAAAATAATCTGCAATGGAAGAATATTGCATCAGAATTTTTCAGTCCCATCCAGATTTTTTTAAAATTGTTTATATAAATTACACGCATGCCAGAAGCTGAGGCTGAACTTGCAACCCTAATAGCTAGGACCCAAGGACAAGCCCCAGAATTTGGGCAAAGATGACCGCAGATGTAAGTTACTGGGGGCTATAAAATGGATCTGCTGTACTAGGTATGAGCACACAATCACCAACCATGATTCATTGTTTGTAATCAAATAGTTAGTTTACACGGAATAAGTTCCACTCTGAATCACCAAACGACTGAAGTGGCGTAGGGCACAGAATATAACTCAGGTTTAAATGAGTCTTGTACCAACCTAATGCACAGGACACACAGCTTGTTGTTTTAAAGCACTACATTTTGCTGAATGTTGAACATCAACTGAAAGTACCTGCAAGCTCAGTTCAACACAGGTAGTAGGATGGCTCAGATGGCATCGTCCCTGCCTTTGGACCAAGCACTGATTGCTATCTCGTGCTGAGATTTGACCTCATAGTCAACAGATACCATGGCACAGCATTACAATATGTACCATTCCAGCTCCAATTCTTCATGGGAGTTAAGCCAAGGTGATGTTGCTCTTAAAGTTCCCATGAATATTTTCTGTTGAAAAAAACAGAGTATTGCTGCCAGTATTGCACTTCTTGGTAAAACAGGTCTGAAGGCCTACAGGTTAGTGTAAGGTACACTTGATCCCAAGCTTGATCTAAGAAAGAAAGCATAGTTTCATTATTGTGTCTTTTATTTCATTCAGAGTTGGAGATTATTATTTTATATCAAACGAGATAAGGAAAAAAAAAGGACATAAGACAAGCAGCACAACTCTGACATCCAAAACATAATTTGGTTAAAGCTCAGTTCTTCACATGAATTTCCAGTCCTACTTTCTCTACATTAGGGGTTTTGAACTCTTTTTAAACAAGTGTACATGGCCCTTCTCTTGGATACCCCTTTATATTTTTTTCTTGTTTTTAAGGCGGGGGAGCACAAATAGAGGCCCCGGCAGTGAGGGAGAGAGTGGGGCTGGGGAAGGGCAGAGCATGGGCTAGAGCCGCAAGCGGCTTGTCTGGGGAGGCAGTGGTGGCTCCCACCGATGCATGCACCCCGGGAGGGCATGGGGGTGTATGCCACCGAATTGGCATGCAGGGCAAGGGTGGGCTGGCCCAGAGGTAGGGGAGAGAGTGGGGCTAGAGCAGGGGTTACCCAGCCAGGGTGGGGCACAGGACTGAGCTGTGCGGGGTGGCTCCCACAGCTAAACACACCCCTGGGAGGGCACGGGAGTGCGTGCCCCTGGATCTGCACGGGGAGGGCAGGCTGGAGCCAGCACAAGGCTGTTCCCGGTTGGGGGCTGGCCGTGCTGCACTTGGGGTGGGCAGCAGTGGTGCTGGGAGGGGCCTATGGTGGTGCTACAGCAAATTCTGGAGTGGCTACAG